>NW_007253835.1:717965-738063 GCF_000164805.1 Carlito syrichta | reverse complement strand
GATCGCCAGAGCCCAGCAGGTCGAGGCTGCGGTGGCCGGGAGCAGCCACTGCACTCCAGGTTGGGCGATAGAGTGAGACTCCAACTCAAAAAAAATAAAAGAAAATAAAAGAAAAAAATAAAGCGTATGTAGGGTGATGACATGTGACAAATGCTTATGCCTCTGTGACACCACCTGCATCAAACAGAAAGAGAATATTCTCTCCCAGGCCCCGTGGAGTCAGTCTCCATCTCCAGAACCAGTCACGATTCTGACTTATTTTCCATAGGTGATACTTTTTTTTTTTGAGTTGGTGTCTCACTCCGTCACCCAGACTGGAGTGTAGTGGCACACTCCCGGCCTCCACAACCTCGACCTGCTAGGCTCCAGTGATCCTTCTGCCTCAGCCATCCAAGTAGAACTACAGCCACGCACTACCATGCCCAGTTCATTATTTGATTTATTGTAGAGATGAAGTTTTGCCAAGTTGCCCAGGCTGGTCTCGAACCCACGGGCTCAGGCAATCCTCTTGCCTTGGCCTCCCAAAGTGCTGGGATTATAGGCTTGAGCCACCGCATCGGCCGAGATTTTTTTTTAATTAAACAAATTTTAAATTGTGGTAAAATACCCATACTAAAAATATACCATCCTAACCTGTTCCTTTTATTGAGTCGAGGTCTCACTCTGTCACCAGGTTGGAGTGCAGTGACAGAATCTCAGCTCACGGCAGCCTCAACCTCCTGGGCTCAGGCGATCCTCTTGTCTCAGCCTTGCAAGTAGCCAGGCCTATAGGCACGCGCCACCAAGCCTGGCTAATTTTTTGAATTTTTGGAGAGACGAAGTCTCACTATGTTGCCCAGGCCAGTCTGGAACTCCTGGGCTCAAGCAATCCTCCCACCTCAGTGTCTCAAAAGACTGGGATTGCAGGTGTGAGCCACTGCACCCAGCCCATCTTAACCATTTGCAGGTGCACAGTGGGGTAGTGTTGGGGACATTCAGCGTTGTACAGCTAATGACTGGAGCTCTTCCCGTCTTTCAAAAATGGAACTCAGCAGGGCTCGGTGGCTCAGCCTGTAATCCCGCGCCTTGGGGAGGCTGAGGTGAGTGGATTGCCTGAGCCCGCGGGTTCGAGACCCGCCTGGGCAGCGAGACCTCATCTCTACAATCAATCAAAAAATCAGCCGGGCGTGGTAGCGCGCACCTGTAATTCCGGCTACTCGGAAGGCTGAAGCGGAAGGATCGCCGGAGCCCCGCAGGTCGAGGCTGCGGTGGCCGGGAGCGGCCGCTGCACTTCAGTCTGGGCGACAGAGTGAGACTCCAACTCAAAAAAAAAAAAATGGAACTCTATACCGTTCCCTTCAATTAGTTTTGCTGGTTCTGGAATTTCCTGTGAATAGAGTCACACAGTGTAGACCCTTCCTGTGTGGCTTCTCTCACTCGGCACAGTGTCTCTGAAGTTCATCCATGTGTGGCAGTAGTTTCTTCCTTTCTGTTCCTGGAATGCTCCACCATTTGCCTATCCATTCTCTAGTTTTGAGCGGCTATGGATACAGCTGCTGTGAACAACCACCAAGGACAAGTCTTCATGCAGATGTGCGTTCATTTCTCCTGGGTAAACCCTTGGGAGTGGAAAGCCTGGGTCATAGGCTAGGGGCATGTTTATGGAAACTCAGTTTTCCACACTGTCTGTCCACCTTACCTTAACAGCAGAACAGAGGATTTGATCCTCACCCCCCACTCTTAGTGTCTCCCATTTTGACATGCACCTTCAAAAATTTCTCTGCTCCTGGAGCCAGGCATGGTGGCTCATGCCTGCATTCTCAGCACTTTGAGGCAGAGGCCAGAGGATTGCTCGAGTCTAGAAGTTCGAGACCAGCCTGGGCAAATTGGTAAGACATCATCTCTACAATAAATCAAAAAATTTAACCAGGTGTGGTGGGGTGCACTTGTGGTTCCAGCTACTTGGAAGGCTGAGGCAGGAGGATCTCCGGAGCCCAGCAAGTCGAGGTTGTGGTGGCTGTGATCATGCCACTGCACTCTAGCCCGGCCAACAGAGTGAGACTCTGACTTAAAAACAAAACGAAACAAAAAATTTCTCTGCTCCTTGGAAAAGGCAAAGGTCTTAGGGGGCTGGGTTTACATAGGGACTGGGACTCTTCTCACAGTGCCAATAGGTACCTTCAAAATTCCCATGTAGGCTAGGTGCAGTGGCTTATGCCTGTAATCCCAGCACTTTGAGAGGCCAAGGTGGGGGGATTGCTTGAACCCAGCATTTCGAGATCAGCCTGGGCAACATGTCAAAACTTCATCTCTACAAAAATCCAAGAAACTAGCCGGGCTTGGTGGCATGTGCCTGTAGTCTCAGTTACTTGGGAGGCTGAGGCCAGAGGATCACCTGAACCTGAGTTCTTCTGCTCAGGTTGTGTCCCTGGCTAGTGAGGCAGGGGAGTGTGGTGGGTTTTTTTGGTTTTTTTTGAGTTGGAGTCTTACTCCGTCACTCAGACTAGAGTGCAGTGGCACGCATGCTCACAGCCACCCCAGCGTCGACCTTCTGGGCTCCGGCGATCCTTCCGCCTCAGCCTTCCAAGTAGTTGGAACTACAGACATGCGCTACCATGCCCGACTATTTTTTATTTTATTGCAGAGGTCTCACCAAGTTGCCTGGGCTGGTCTCGAACCAGCGGGCTCAGGCAAGCCACTCACCTCGGCCTGCCAAAGTGCTGGGATTACAGGCTGAGCCACCGAGCCCAGCCTGGGCATGTGTTCTTTAAAGAAAGCACAGTATGCTCCCATAGCCGACCGGCTTCCACTGCAGCTTGCTTGGAAAACAGCAATGTCCCGGAATCCGTGTTGATGCTGGGCCCACAAGAGTGGGGCATGGGCGCTGGAGCGCTGTCTGGACGCAGGAGGGCAGGCTCTTGGCCTTTGTGGAGATCATGCCACCCACACAATGGGAGCAAGTGGAGCTGTTCATTCAGAGCTTGCTACAGCAGGGGAGAAGGCCGCAGACGGGGGAGAGAGAAAGCTTCGCAGTCAGAAAGGGGAAGGCTCAGGTGTGCCCTGGTTGGTGGCTGCTGGCATGAAGAAGTGGGCGAAGGTAGCTATGGTCTGTGTGTTTATCCCACTGATACTCCTGTTGAAATATAATTGGTGGCTCAGCCTGTAATCCAGCGCCTTTGGGAGGCTGAGGTAAGTGGATTGCCTGAGCCCGCGGGTTCAAGACCTGCCTGGGCAACTTGGCGAGACCGCATCTCTACAATAAATCAAAAATGAGCCGGGAGTGGTAGCGCACGCCTGTAATTCCAGTTACTCGGAAGGCTGAGGCGGAAGGATCGCCGGAGCCCAGCAGGTCGAGGCTGCGGTGGCCGGGAGCATGTCACTGCACTCCAGTCTGGGCGACAGAGTGAGACTCCAACTCAAAAAAGAAAAAGAGATAGAGTGTAGTTGCTCATGCCCATAATCCCAGCACTTTGGGAGTTCAAAGAAGGAAGGATCGCTTGAGGTCAGAAGTTTGAGGTCAGAAGTTTGAGACCAGCCTGGATTACATAGTGAGATCTCATCTCTACACACACACACACACACACACACACACAAAACTGGACGTGGTGGCATGCCCTTGTAGTCTTAGCTACTGGGGAGTCTGAGGCAGGAGGATCACTACAGCCCAAGAGGTTGAGGCTGTAGTGAGCTATGATTGTGCCAGTGCACTCTAGCATGGGTGACAGAGTGAGGCCATCTCCCTTTTTTTTTTTTAAAGCAGGTGGGACCTTCACACAGTGCCTGGGCCAAGAGGGCTCTGCCTTCCTGGGTGGGATTATTGCTGCTACAAAAGGCCAGCGGCCGCCTTCAGTCCGCCTCCAACCTTCCATTTTCCCTCAAGTAAAGACGCAGCCTTCAAGGCGCCATCTTGTAGTCAGAGTGACCAGCCTGCCACGCCTTGACCTTGGACTTCCAGCCTTCAGTACTGTGAGATAGTTAATTTCTGTTTGTTATAAATTACCCACCGGGTAGTATTCTGTTCTAGCAGCACAAATGGCCTCAGAAACAGGCCAGCTCCATGTGGGGCATCTTTTGTGGTAGGTCAGGGTGTACTTGGCTTTCCTGGGTTGGTTTCAAGTTGGAAGCAGACAAAGGCCAGGGAAGCTGTAGGGCCTGATCGGGTTCCAGTCGGCTGGGCTGGCTGGTATTGTTTGGGTGACTGCTGTTGTCTGGTTTCTGATGCCCTGGGCTGGTTCCTGTGAGAGTGGGCAGAGTTCTATTTATCAAAAGCATCTGGTAACTGTTTGTCTGTATATCAGTCTCTTGCCTTCCATACAAAGTTTTGCAGCACAGGTGTGGATACTGGGAGCTGTAAAGAATCGGGGCCAGCCAGGCTCGGTGGCTCTGCCTGTAATCCCGCGCTTTGGGAGGCTGAGGTGAGTGAACTGCCTGATCCCACGGGTTCGAGACCCACCTGGGCAACTTGGCAAGACCTCATCTCTACAATAAATCAAAAAAAGTAGTCGGCCGTGGTAGCGTGCACCTGTAGTTCCAGCTACTTGGAAAGCTGAGGCGGAAGGATCGCCAGAGCCCAGCAGATTGAGGCTGCAGTGGCCGGGAGCGTGCACTGCACTCCAGTCTGGGTAATGGAGTGAGACTCCAACTCAAAAAAAAAAAAAAAAAGAATCGGGGCCATTTTTTTGGCCGGGGATAGTGGCTCACACCTGTAATCCCAGTACTTTGGAAGGCTGAGGCGGGAGGATTGCTTGAGGCCAAAAGTTCAAGACCAGCCTGGGCAACATAGCGCGACCTTGTCTCTACAAAAATATTAAAAATTCACTGGGTGTGGTGCATGCACCTCTAGCCCCAGCTACTCAGGAAGCTGAGGCAGAAGGTTCACCTGAGCCCAGGAGGTCGAGGCTATGGTGAGCTGAGATCATGCCACTGCATTCCGTCCCGGGTGGCAGAGTGAGATTCCAACAAAAAAAAAAATCGAGGTCAATTTTTTCAGTCAACTGTAGGATATGCTCTTGGAGATGATAAGGATTGGCGGGGGTGGGTTCTGGGGAAAATTGGCGTCCTCTTGTAGGCCACCAAGCCGGTTGTCACCAAGAATGTTGATGAAGAGAATGGTCAACTCCCTCAGATGGAGGAAGGGGATGCCTGTGTGGAAGGGAGAGGCTCAGGGAAATTTGGGGATTTGAGGTTCATTGCCCTTGCTCTGTCTGTCCAAAAGCTCTCATCTTGTGTCTTGGGGTACCCACGCCTGCCCCAAGGTTTCTCAGCTTAGGGAAGCTGGCACCTGTAGTCCCAGCTACCCAGGAGGCCAGGAGGTAGAGGCTACAGTGAACCTTGAGCTTGCCACCGCACTCCAGCCTGGGCAAAAGAGACCCCGACTCAAAAACAAACAAATAAAAAACAGGTCCTGCAACTCTCCAGCCCTGCCAGGCTCTCAGCTTGTCCTTGCCACATCTGTCCTGTGGCCACTGGAAATGAGGACTCCCCCAAAACTGTCACCAAGGCTTTCTGGTTGCAGCCATCTCAGGGCTGAGCAGTCACATCTTTCAAGGTCTCCTTCTCCTGGATTAGCTCTGCAGGGTCATTACAAGAGGCTTCTGACGCCACAATATTTGTTTAACAGCTTTATTGAGATGTACAGTATATGATTCAATGGATTTGAATTATTACATTCATTTTTAAAAATTGCACTAAAATATATATATGACATCAAATGTGCTATTTTAACCATTTTGAAGTGTGCAGTCAGTGCTAATTACATCCTACCATACTAACTACGTTTTGCAATATTGTGCGACCATCGCCACTGTTTCCAAAACTCTGTGCTCTTGAACCCTGGCCCTCCATTGCTGTCTCCCCCAGCCTCTGTGAACAACTAACCTAATTTGTGGCTCCATGAAGTTGCCTGTTCCGGACGTTTCATAGAGTGGGAACATGTGATATTTGGCCTCTTGTGTCTGGTTTGTTTCACTTAGGATTGTTTTCAAGGTGCATCCATGTCGTAGCGTGTGTCAGAACTGCATTAATTCCTTTTTATGGCCGAATATTACTTGACTGTATGTGACTCGCACATAGCTTACCCATTCCTCTGTTGATGGACACTAGGTGGTTTCTGTCTTTGACTATCGTGAGTGGTGCCACTATGGACACTGGTGTGCAGATCTCTGTTCAAGTTCCTGCTTTTACTTTTTGGGGGTCTATACTTAGGAGCGGAATTGCTGGCTCATAAGGTAACTCTGTGTTTTGTTTTTTGTTAAACTGCCAAATTCTTTTCCAACGCAGCTGTGCCATTTCACATTCCCAGCAGCAATGTACGAGGCTTCCAATTTCTCCACATCCTTCCCAACATGTGTTGTAAAAATTTCAGCCATCCTGGTAGGCGGGAAGTGGTCTCTCTTGGGGGTTTTGCTTTGCGTCTCCTTAATTACTGGTGATCTGGAGGCTTATTGGCCATCGGCATGGCACCACAGCATTTATGACCACCGTCACCGCTGTAGGACTTGATCCACCGCCCGTGACCTTCAGCCTGTGCTACCTCCAGCATCAATGTGAGTGAGGCCACTCCATGGCATGGACCACCGGAGTCTCATTTTCCCCCACAAAGAGGTCATTTGTGGACGCCTCATGGATGTGAGCAACTCAGCCCCAGAATCCCATTATCCAGTGTTTCTGGGGTCACCATTACTGTGTCAGTCACAGGTCTCGCTCAAACTGGGTAATTTGAGGAGAGTGTTAATAAAGGGAATTTTTTTTTACAAAAGCATGGACAGGATTTAGGGAAACCAATAAAGAATGGTGATGTGTACCGGCCCGGCAGCAATAAGGACATACCAAAAGCTGAAGGGATAAGGAGAGTGAGGGTTCTGGAACCTGCCTGGAGAGGGCCGCAGGGAAGGGGCTGTGGCCTCTGCAGAGGGTTGGCCGCCCCCAAGGCAGGGAACCAGAGGTCCTCTCCTCTCACCCTCTCCAGGGCGGCTCCTGCTGGCCGAGCCCATTGAGGGCCTAGGACCTGTCATGCAGTCCCGCCCCCGGAGGTCAGGCTCCTGGAGAGGGGAGGAGAGTGGGTCTGAGCGGGGAACAGGAAGCTGCCCAGTGCCATTATTATGGGTGTTGTATAACTTAAGATGCTTTTTTTCCTTATGTCCCTAAAAACGTATAAAGCCAATTAAGATCCTTTTTGTAATCAAATGCATGGCTGATAGTGGCTAAATAATGCAAGGGGGAACCCCCCCCAAAAAAAACCATCATTATCTTTTGAGGGCGGGTCCCTTGGAGTACACTCGGAATTTGTTCCTCTGGATCAAACGGTCAACCAAAGTTTTTATCTGGAAGTTTTGAGAAGACTGCCTCACGATTTGCAGAAGAAATGTCCCGCGTTATGGCAAACAGGTGACTGGTTCTTCCAACATCACAATGCACCTGCCCACATCGTGCTAAGTGTTCAGCAGTTTTTGACCAAAAGGGCATGACCTCCATGCCCTACCCTCCCTATTCACCTGATCTCATTCCAAGCAACTTTTTCTTGTTTCCCTGAATGGAAAAAGTCCTCAAAGAGAAACATTTTGCCCATGCGGAAGAGGTGAAACAAGAAACGGCAGAAGCACTAAAAAGCATCAAAGCTAACAAGTTCAAAAACTTTTGAGCAGTGGAAAAAGTGTCTTGATAGGTGTATTTCATCAAATGGAGAGTAGGGGAGTGAAGGGGACTGAAGTTTAAATAAGTAACAATAAAAGCACAATTTTTAATAAATAAATTCCAGGGTTTTGTTGTTGTTGTTGTTTTTGAGTTGGAGTCTCACTCTGTCGCCCAGGTTAGAGTGCAGTGGCACGCTCATGGCTACCCCAGCGTTGACCTGCTGGGCTCCCACGATTCTTCTACCTCAGCCTTCCAAGTAGCCGGAACTACAGGCATGCACTACCGCGCCTGGTTGATTTTTGATTGAGTGTAGAGACGAGCTCTCGCCAAATTGCCTGGGCTGGTCTCAAACCTGCAGACTGAGGCAATCCACTCGCCTCAGCCTCCCAAAGTGCTGTGATTACAGGCTGAGCCACCGAGCCCGGCCTAATTCCAGGGTTTTTTGGGGTCCCCCTCATAGGCATTTTCTTTTATTCTGTGTGCAGAGATTTGGAAGTAAGCAGCCATAGGCTCGTGTTCCGCAGCTCAGCAGTGTTGTACTTCTGGGTCAGGGTGTCTGTCATTCTTCTCATAGTCTCCAGATGGTGGTCAAAGCCCCACATCCCACAAGAACGTGTAGAAATGCAGAGGGGGAGTGCCTGGGCTCCTGTCTCTCTGTTTATTGGGATTGTATTAATCAGAGGTCTAGGCTGGGCACTGTGGGTCATACCTATAATAATTCCAGTACTTTGGGAGGCTAAGATAAGAGGATTGCTTGAGCCCAAGTATTTAAGGCCAGCCTAAAGAGCATAGCGAGACCTCATCTCCACGGAAAATTAAAAAGAAAAAAAAATTAGCCGGGCATGGTGGCACACACTCACAGTCTCAGCTACTCAGGAGGCTGAAGCAGAAGGCTCTTCCAAGCCCAGGAGGTCAAGGCTGTGATGATCCTGCCACTGCACTCCAGCCTGGGCAACAGAGTGAAACCCTGACTCGAAAGCAAACAAACAAACAAAAAACAGAGTTGGCTGTCACTCTTTGTAACAGAATTGTCACCCTGCCCCTGGGCATGCTTGTCTCAAGGTCTGGTTTGGATGGGAGAAGGGTTGTGGACCACAAGAAGTGAAAAACACTTTGGCAGAAACACATACAGATGTTATCCAGCCGCCCTTGGCCTCCCCAGAGGAAAGTCTCCCCTTTGCAAACTGGAGAGGTTCTCCCCCATTTCCTGGAAGCTTCCAGGCCTTGTGACTCCTATATGCAAGTCTGCTGAGAATTCAGCTTTTACTCCAGGCCTGAAGAGCCCCATGAATTCAGGCTGCTGCTGTTTTCTGCTCTGGAAAAATCCCTGAAGCAGGCTTGGCTACCTGCTTGGAAGGAGTAACGGAAAAAACCCAGCAAATATTAACATTGCTTTTTGAGCTGGAGTCTCACTCTGTCTCCCAGGCTGGAAAGCAGTGGCACACTCACAGCCACCCCAGTGTCTCCCTGCTGGGCTCCGGCGATCCTTCTGCCTCAGTCTTTCAAGTAGCTAGAACTACGGGCGTGCGCTACCACGCCCGGCTAATTTTTTATTGATTGTATAGTATAGACGAGGTCTGGCCAAGTTGCCCGGACTGGTCTTGAACCCACAGCCTCAGGCAGTCCACTCGCCTCGGCCTCCCAAAGTGCTGGGATTACAGGCTGAGCCACCAAGCCCGGCCAAATGTTGATATTTCAATCAACTGGTCTAGAACTTAAATACGAATTCCTTAAGCACAGAGCTGGGGCTGACAATAAGTAGGGACATCCCTGGGTGGTGACTCAGGCTGATAAAATGTCAAAAGGCTTCAGAACCAGTCAGGAAAGAGCCATCGGCCCAGTCCTCCGTGTCCCCTGAAGTGTGGCAGAGTTCTGCAGACACGGTCAGGCCTGCAGGACCCTGTCCCGTGTGGCCTGGTCACAGTTTCCACCAGTCCTCTCCCCCGGCTGGAGAGCAGACAACTCAAACAAAACTGATGTATCAGTGGAAGACAAAACTTCTAAAGGAATCAAGAGTATTGCTTTAAGCATCCCACTGACCCATCGCTCACTCAGATGAGTGATGCTCGCTTGGACCAGCTTCCACCAAGGTGACGTGGCCCTGCTGACCACAGATCCTGAGACTATGATGGCAACTCTAGCAGCCTTGCCCTGGCAACCATGGTCACTGCGTTACGTGCTCATTTGGGTAGTGGCTGTGTCTGTCATGAGAGCCTCAGACCCACAAGGGCAGGGGCGCCATGGCCCTGACCCCTGAGTGTCTGCTCACATGGTGCCAAGGGTTCCCACCCCTAGTCACTGGCCTGTCATTCTCTCATTGTTCTGTGACAACGAAAAGAGTTCCTTTTCTGTTTTCTCAAAAGCTGTTTTCTGTGTCATTTTGTCCTGTGGAATCAGAGCTTTATTTTTGTCAGAAGCTAAAACTCTATACAATGACTGTTTCCTTAAATTGTGAATCATCACGGGAAAAGAATTCCATCTGGCAGCCCTGGGAGGGCGTGTCTCTGGGTTTGTCCACCTGTGATGGCCACCAGTGGGCAGTTCCTTCTCACCCACATGCTCACCACACTTGAAACTGCTTGGCTGATCTGGTGACTGACATGGTGACACTTTGGATAATCCACAATGCTGCGCCAGCTTCTACTTTTATTTACTATTTCTTCATTTGTTTATTTGTTTGTTTTCATAGAGATGGGTCTTGCTATGTTTCCCAGGCTGGTTTCGAACTCCTGGCTTCAAGCTGTCCTCCCACCTCAGCCTTCTGAAGTGCTGGAGTTACAGGCATGAGCCACCACACCTGGCCCAGCCTTTATTTTTATGTTTTTTGTTTTTCGTTGGAGTCTCACTCTGTCACTCAGGCTGGAGTGCAGTGGCACAATCATGGCTTATCAGAGTTTTGATCTCCTGGGCTCAAGCAGTCCTTTCATCTCAGCCTCCTGAGTAGCTAGAACTACAGGCGTTCACCACCATGCCTGGCTACTTTTTTTTTTTTTTTTGTAGAGACAAGGTGTTGTCCAGGCTGGCACTGAACTCATGGACTCAAGCAATCCTCCCACCTCAGTCTCCCAAAGTGCTGTGATTACAGATATGAGCCACTGTGCCTGGCCTAGTCTTTTTTTGTTTGTTTGAGTCAGTCTCACTCTGTTGCCCAGGCTGGAGTGCAGTGACACACTCAGGGCCACTGCAGCCTCGACCTGCCAGGCCTTCTGCTTCCGCCTTCCAAGTAGCTGGAACTACAGGCATGCACCACCATACTTGGTTAATTTCGTATTTATTGTAGAGATGAGGTCTCTCCTCGTTGCCCAGGCTGGTCGCAAACCCATAGGCTCAGGCAATCCTCTCACCTTGGCCTCCCAAAGTGCTGGGATTACAGGCGTGAGCTACCACACCCGGCCTGGTCTAGTCTTTACTTTTATTTATTCATTTAATTTTTGAGTCGAGGTCTCACTCTGTGAGACTGGGCACGGATCATGGTTCACCTCCTGCCCAGCCTTGACTTTGAGATGAATGTTATACTGAACACTCTTTGCTGAGAACCTGCAGCCACTGCCACGGCCCTGGGGCCCTGGTACCACAAGACCTTCTGCAAGCCTCCCTGCTGGCATTCTGTGAACACTGCGGTGAGACTGCCCTCAGTCCAAAGCTGGAACAGAAGGGCTGCTGACTCTGGGAATGCTGAGTTGCCCAGGCTGATGGGTGATGTCAGGACAGGACAGCTGCCCTTTTCCCAGGGTCTAGGGTGTCCCCGGCTGAGAGCCAGGCTGGGCTGTGCAAAGGGCTTGGCCCCCACTTATCGCCCAAGGTCCCTGGATAACAGGGAGGGTGGTCTCAGGCCTCCCTGGTTGGGCAGGGCCAAGAGGTGGTGGGCGGGGCTTGGGAGCCCCAGGGGAGGTAAAAGGGGCACCCGCAGCAGGAAAGCCCCACACTTCTCTGACTCCAGCACCATGGCCTGTCTCTGGCTCCTCTCCTGCTTCGCCCTTGTGGGGGCCGCCTTTGGTGAGTGCTGGGTCCAGTGGCCGGCCAGGCCTGGGGAGGCTGGGAGGAGGTCCCTAAGACCCCAGAGGCTCCCACTGCCAGGTCCCATCAGATGGGTCAGAGGGGCTCTGTCCTGAGGGTGCCTGGGCTTGGCCATGAGGGAGATCTGAGCCTCCCACCCTGGCCCCTTGGGCCTCATCCTCAGCACAGACAACCTGAGGTTTCAGGGAGGAGACGGGTCCTTCTGGGGCGTTCTGAACCCTCACACCTGCTCCAGGGATGAAAAAGACAATACTGGGCCCAGGTGTGGTCTGAGGCTTTAGAAGTAGCTCGGGATGGGTTGCTGTGGACAGAGTGAGGTGTGACCACTCAAGACCTTCACCTAGAGTTTTTATCTATTTTTTAAAAAGAAAGAGGCTAGTGCTGGTGCAGTGGCTTATGCCTGTAATCCCAGCACTTTGGGAGGCCATGTCGGGAGGACAGCGTGAGGTCAGGAGTTTGAGATCAGAATAGGCAACACAGTGAGTCTCTACAGTTAAAAAAAAATATGCTGGAGCCGGGCTCGGTGGCTCAGCCTGTAATCCGCGCCTTTGGGAGGCTGAGGTGAGTGGATTGCCTGAGCCTGCGAGTTCGAGACCCACCTGGGCAGCGAGACCTCATCTCTACAGTAAATCAAAAAAATCAGCCGGGCATGGTAGCGCATGCCTGTAATTCCGGCTACTTGGAAGGCTGAGGCGGAAAGATCGCCGGAGCCCAGTAGGTCGAGGTTGCGGTGACCGGGAGCGGCCACTGCACTCCAGTCTGGGCGACAGAGTGAGACTCCAGCTCAAAAAAAAAATGCTGGGCATGGTGGTTCACACGTGTAATCCCAGCACTTTGAGGGCAGAGACGAGTGGATTGCCTGAGCCCAGGGGTTCAGACCAGCCTGGCAACTTGGTGAGGCTTCGTCTCTACAATAAATCAAAAAATTAGCTGGGCATGTCGTTCCAGCAACTTGGAAGGATGAGGCAATAGGATCACCTGAGCCCAGCAGGTTGAGGTTGCAGTAGCCATGAGCATGCCTCTGCACTCCAGCCGGGGCAACAGAGTGAGACTCTAACTCAAAAAAATAAAATAAAATTAGCTGAGTATAGTGGCATGTATAGTCCCAGCTACTGAGTAGCCACTTGAGCCCAGGAGACTGAGGCTGCAGTTAGCTATAATCATGCCACTGCTGCTGGGCCTGGTGGCTCAGCCTGTAATCCTGCGCCTTTGGGAGGCTGAGGCGAGTGGATTGCCTGAGCCCATGGGTTCGAGACCCACCCGGGCAACTCGGTGAGACCTCATCTCTACAATAAATCAAAAAATTATCCAGGCGTGGTAGCGCGCGCCTATAGTTCCAGCTACTTGGAAGGCTGAGGCGGAAGGATCGCCGGAGCCCAGCAGGTCGAGGCTGCAGTGGCCGGGAGCAGCCACTGCACACCAGTCTGGGTGACAGAGTGAGACTCCAACACACACACACACAGAATCATGCCACTGCACTTCAGCCTGGGTGACAGAGCAAGAGGCTGTCTCTCAAATAAACAAATAAATGAAATAGAAAATAAAGAAGTAGTAAAAAAAAAGTATAGTAATGATGCCATTCATGTATCTACAGTTGAATTTGGCAAATCTTTCTGCAGATTTGCTTCAGATATTTCTTTTTAAAACTTAACAGGGTTGGGCCTGGTGGCTCAGCCTATAACCCCAGCACTTTGGGAGTCCAAAGGGAGTGGATTGCCTGAGCCTGCGGGTCTGAGACCAGCCCGGGGAACTTGGTGAGACCTCATCTCTACAATAAATAAAAAATTAGCTAGACGTGGTAGCGCGTGCCTGTAGTTCCAGCAACTTGGAAGGCTGAGGTGGAAGGATTGCTTGAGCCCAGCAGGTCGACACTGGGGTGGCCATGAGAGTGCCACTGGGCTCCAGCCTGGGCGATGGAGTGAGACTCCAACTCAAATTAAAAAAAAAAACAACACATTCAGCTAAAGCCTGGCTCTCCCTACTCCTTCCCTCACTGGAAGGCAAGCCTTGTTCTGAACTCACTGTGTGTATCATTTTATGTGGGCTTATCCAATGTACTACCCATTTATAAATCCATAGTGATATATAAGGTTTTTACAATTTTACATAAGCAGGTCGGGTGCAGTGGCTCACACCTCTAATCTCAGCACTTTGGGAGGCGGAGGCGAGAGGATTGCCTGAGCCCAGGGGTTTGAGGCCAGCCTGGGCAACCTGGCGAGACCTCGTCTCTACAATTAAAAATAAAAAATAAGCAGGGCATGGTGGCACATGCCTGTAGTTCCAGCTGCTTGGAAGGCTGAGGCGTAAGGGTCATCTAAGCCCAGCAGATCAAGGCTGCAGTGGCTGTGAGCATGCCACTGCACTCCACCTTGAGTGACAGAGTGAGACTCTGACTAAAAAAAAAAAACAAAATTTCACATAACAGTATTCTACGCTACCTCAGTTTTACAACATACTTTTCCCATTTTCAGGATGTTTTCAATTTCTCCGTGCTGACATGGAGATTAGGAATTCACTCGAATCACTGTAATGTACTCTGTTGTGTGCCACTGATTTCTGTTTTTGCTATGACAGTATCAACTTTTTGTTTCTTTTTGGTGATACCAAACTTCAGGGAAGGGCCCTGCCCATCTCTGTGTTCCTGCGACAGGAGAGGCAGGTGCTGGGCTTGTGGCAGGGCAGTGTGACCCCAGAGGGGGATGGCTGGTCGGAGAGCCTGCAGCTGCTCAAATGTAAAACCAAACCATGAAGCCCGGGCCCAGGTGCTGAGAACTCATCTGGTCCTGATGCAGCAAACCCACCATGGACGTATGAAATGCACCTGTCTTCCCCTTGGTTCTGTTTGTTTTCCGCTTCTTCGATGTGTCTTTTTATGGCGGGGAGGCAAAATCTGGTTGTATTAAATAATTAGGAAACCAAGGCCAGGTGTGATGACTCACGCCTATAATCCCAGTACTTTAGGACACTGAGGTTGGAGGACCACTCGAGGCCAGCAATTTGAGATCAGCCTGATCGACAGAGCAAGACCCTATCTCCACAAAAAAATTAACAATTAGCTGTGTATGGTGGCATGCACGCGTAGTCCCAGCTACTTGGGAGGCTGAAGCCGGAGGATCTCCTGAGCCCTGGAGGTCGAGGCTGTGGTGAGCCGTAATTGTGCCACTGCACTTCAGCCTGGGCGACAGAGAGACACCCTGACTCAAGAAGGAAAAAAAACAAAACCAAAACTTTTACAACGAAGAGTTCCTGAAAGTGTGAAGTATCTCAGAAATGCAGATTCAACACACCGCGTGGTGTGAAATGGCGCCTTTTCAGTCCCCCATCAGCAAGCTCAGAGTCCCAGATTTCCCACAGGCTTTCGGTTACCAGGTCTTCATTCCATGTCTCCTCCCGCACCCATCTAATAGATGAGCCTTGACCTGTGGAGCTCGTGTTGTTCTCCCACTTCACAGCTGAGGAGACTGAGGACTGGACAGCTGCCGCCACTGGCCTAGGGTCACACAGCAAGGAAGGGGTGGCCCAGGGGTCGAGCCCAGACAACCCATGGCCCCGCCTGTTTTCGCCTCCTTCAAGAGGGACTGGTCCCAGGTGGAGGCAGCCATGTCCCCCTGCATCCCTGGAAGGATGACTGGGGTCAGCAGGTTGCGTGTGGGGGAATCTTTGAGCCTAGAGGCTGGGGGACCAGGAGAAGTTTCCAGAAGAGGTGGCATGTCGCACTGGGGTCCTGGGCTGGCCTGGGCGGGCTGAGGTAGAACTGGGAGTTCTGCATACAGGAAGGTGAGATTCCAATGGCTCAGGGCCTCAGCCCTCCCTCACCCCATTCCCACCCGCCAGGCTGCGGGGTCCCCGCCATCCACCCCGTGCTGAGTGGCCTGTCCAGGATCGTCAATGGAGAGGACGCTATCCCCGGCTCCTGGCCCTGGCAGGTGTCCCTGCAGGTGAGAGGGGGATTCTGTCCGTGTGGGGCACAGCGGGCGGCGGCCAGGTGGGGGAGCTGCCCAGGCCGGAGTTGCTCACCCTGTGCATCTTCCTCCCCAGGACAAAACCGGCTTCCACTTCTGCGGGGGCTCCCTGATCAGCGAGGACTGGGTGGTCACCGCCGCCCACTGCGGGGTCAAGTAAGGCCGAGCAGCCGTCGGGTCTGCGACCATCCCCGATGGGCGTGGGGAGGGTGGCAGAGCTCATTCTGAGTGCTCCCCTCCATGCTCTGTCCAGGACCTCCGACGTGGTCGTGGCTGGGGAGTTTGACCAGGGCTCCGACGAGGAGGACATCCAGGTCCTGCAGATCGCCAAGGTACGCCCGGCCCTGGGCGCGGGAGGGAGAGGACCCCCGGCTGCTGGGGACATGGGCTCCCGTGGGCCCTCGGCTCCTGGGGGGGCCCCGGGGAGGGAGCGCGTCTCCTGGGCACCTGCAGTTCCGACCCCTCCCAGGCCTCAGCCCGCTCTGGCCGCCCGCAGGTCTTCAAGAACCCCAAGTTCAGCATGCTCACCGTGCGCAACGACATCACCCTGCTGAAGCTGGCCACGCCCGCCCAGTTCTCCCAGACCGTGTCCGCCGTGTGCCTGCCCAGCGCCGACGACGACTTCCCCGCGGGCACGCTGTGCGCCACCACGGGCTGGGGCAAGACCAAGTACAACGGTGAGAGCGCCGGCGTCCGGGGCGGGGCTGCCCCTGGTGTCAGGCGGCGTCTCCGGGTGACCCCGAGGCCCTTCATGTTTTGGTCTAAATTCCGACAGTCATAGATTTGCCTGTTTCCGTATTGAAATCCTCCTGTCTGAGTGCAGTCGTTCATGCCTGTAACCCCAGCACTTTGGGAGGCTGAGGCGGGAGGATTGCTTGAGCCCAGGAGTTCAACACCAGCCTGGGCAACATAGCAAAACCCTATTGCTACAAAAATTCCCTTAATAGCCAGTCATAGTGGTGTGTGCATGTAGTTCTAGCTTTTATGGAGGCTCAGGCAGGAAGATCACTTGAGCCTGGGAATTTAAGACCAGCCTGGGCAACACAGAAGCCCTGTCTCTACCAAAATCAAAAATTTTCGGGGTATAGTGGTGCATGCCTGGAGTCCCAACCACTCAGGAGGCTGAGGGGGAAGGATTGCCAGGAGGATGAGGCTGCGGTGAGCCATGTTCATACCACTGCACACCAGCCTGGTCACAGAGTGAGATCCTGATTTGAAAAGAAAGAGAAAGATAGAAAAAGAAAATCCTTTGAGTCAAATATCTACCAAACGCAAATAAACCCCAGGCCCGCTGATGATGTCCTTGAACAGCACGTGTCTGAAGTGCCTCTCCACGGGAGTCCGGCTGAGCTGCAAGGAGAGGAAGGTGCCAGGTCTAGCCTGGAGCTCCCTCAAGACGAGAGGGTGCCTCGTTCCCTGGCCTGGGGTGCTATGCGAAAAGGCCACACGCATGACGTTTTCAGGGCTCAGGGTTGTTTCCATCACCACGATCATGGCGAAGAGGAAGATGGTGCAGGGGAGGGCAGGATGTCGGGGCCACAGGTCTCTCCACCAAGGTGGGCTGGGTGGCCCAAGGAGCCTTGACCCATCCACTCCTGTCCTGCAGCCCTCAAGACCCCCGACAAGCTGCAGCAGGCAGCCCTGCCCCTCGTGTCCAACGCTGACTGCAAGAAGTTCTGGGGTAGCAAGATCACCGACGTGATGGTCTGCGCTGGGGCCAGCGGCGTCTCCTCCTGCATGGTATGGGTCGCTTGGCCACCCTGCCCACCTTGCCGACTGTGCCCAGGGCCCCAGCCCTGGAGGCCTGGCCTCCTCTCTGGCCTCATCTACTCACCTCACTCCTTACTAGTGTCCAGTGAAGGCCGAGACTGAAGCTCACAGACGCTGCGGAGGGCTCCCTGGGGCCGGGGAGGCGGGGGCTTCCTAAGGGGACCTCACCCTCACACTAGCCCTCTGAGCTGGTGTTCAGCCCACCTGACAGATGATGAGCATCTGTCATCTTAGGGAGGGAAGCCACCTGCCCGGTCCCCCCAGCAGGGCAGAGCTGGGGTTGCCATCTGGACCCAGACCTCAGGACCTCGGCACAAGCTCTGAGCCCACGCTATCATTCCTCTGCACCGCTCTCTGGAGCCGCCTGGCCAGGGTCCCTAGGGCCCTGGCTGGACCTCTTTCAGGCCTGGAGACATGTCCTCTTGCCTCCCGCAGGGTGACTCCGGCGGCCCCCTGGTCTGCCAGAAGGACGGAGCCTGGACCCTGGTGGGCATCGTGTCCTGGGGCAGCGGCACCTGCTCCACCTCCACACCTGCCGTCTACGCCCGCGTCACTGAGCTCATGCCCTGGGTGCAGGAGATCCTGGCGGCCAACTGAGCCCGTGGCTCCTGCCACCCCCGCCCCAAGATTCCCCATTAAAAGCATCTGTTCAGAAGCACTGACTGCGTCGCATGTGTCTCTCTGTGTGGCCCCCGGGGATGTGAGGTTGAAGTTGTTCCTGTCACCCTCCAAGGGGAGGCACTACTGTTCCCTTTCCAAGCTACAGGTACCCCCAGCAACCAGCTGTCTCAAAAAGATGAGGTCTCTGTGTCTCTTCCCTGCTCAGGACTCCACCCCGGATTTTGAATTTAGGTCCTTAAGAGACCTAATTTCTCATGTGTGGTGGTGCATGCCTATACTCCTAGCACTTTGGGAGGCTGAGGCAGGAGGATTGCTTGAGCCCAGGAGTTCGAGACCAGCCTGGGCAACACAGAGATCTTGTCTCTACAACAAAAATTTAAAAAGTCAGGTGTGGTGGCATGCACCTGTAGTCCCAGCTATTCAGGAGGCTGAAGAGGAAGGATCACCTGAGTTCAGGAGGTTGGGGCTGCGATGAACGGATTATGCCACTGCACTCCAGTCTGGGCAACAGAGTGAGACCCCAACTCAAAACCAAAACCAAAACCAAAAAGAATGTAGGCCTTACCTGCCGAACCCAGCTTGATCCATGGAGCTTTCTGGAAGGCAGTAGTCCTTGGCCAGGCTATGCAGTCCCTAGCCCTGCAGGGTTGGCATGGGACCAAGCCAGCCTCCCACTGAAGGTTTCTCTCTGCACCAACACACCAGGCACCTGTCTCTACCTTCAGCCCCCACACCTAGAGTCCCAGAACATGCACCCAAGCCCCCGATCCTGCGTCAGACCCTGGCCCCTGCACACCTGTGCGTAGACTCACCTTCCTAGTGGGTCATCTTAAGTGCAGCACTGGGTGCTGCTCCCCTGTTCTCCCAGCTCCTGGGCCCTCACCCACTCACGGCCCTCTGTGTCTCCCGTGATTCGGCAGTTAGGTCTCTCCCTCGATCCCACTCAGCTTGCAGCCCTCTGGCCAGGCTGCAGGGGGCGCTGGTTCTTTCCTCAGGATGTATCAGGACCGGCTGTCTCTCTTTTTGTGACCTTTTAGTTTTTCTTTTTCTTTTTTCTTGAGTTGGAGTCTCACTCTGTCGCCCAGACCGGAGTGCACCGCAGCCTCGACCTGCTGGGCTCTGGCGATCCTTCTACCCCAGCCTTCCAAGTAGCTGGAACTACGGGCGCGCGCTACCAGGCCCGGCTAATTTTTTTTTTTTTCACTGTAGAGATGAGGTCTCGCCAAGTTGCCCAAGCGGGTCTCGAACCCGCGGGCTCAGGCAATCCACTCACCTCAGCCTCCCAAACACGGGATTACAGGCTGAGCCACCGAGCCCGGTTTAGTTTTTCTTTTAATGCAGCAAAAAAATTGTTGGAGAAAATTCTCCCTTTTTCAATTTTATTTTTGCATCGGGCCTCACTCTGTCATTCAGGCTGGAGTGCAGTGGCACAATCATGGCTCACCAAAGCCTCGACCTCCTGGGCTCAGGTAATCCTTTTGCCTCAGCCTCTCAAGTAGCTGGGACTACAGGTGTGTGCCACCATGGCCTGCTAATTTTAAAATTTTGTTGTAGAGATAATGTCTCTCTGTGTTACCCAAGCTGGTCTCGAACTCCTGAGCTCAAGCAATCCTCCAGCCTCGGCCTTCCAAAGTGCTGGGATTACAGTCATGAGCCACTGCGCCCAGTCTGGAACTGCTTTCTTAATTTCCTTTTCAGATTGCCCATTGCGGGTGAAGGCGTAAAGAAACACAACAGCTTTTTGTGTATTGATCTTGTGCCCTGCAACTTTCCTAAATTATTAGCTTGAGTAGCTTTCTTGTGGGCTTTCCTATATAAAGGATCATATGATCTGCATATAAAGATTGCTTTACCTTTTCTTTTCCAATTTGGGTGACTTTTATTTCTTTTTCTTGTTTAATTGCTCAGTCTAGAACTTCCAGGGCAATGTTGGGTGGTGGGGAGAAAAGCAGCATCCTTGTCTTGTTCTTGACCTTACAGCTTTTCAGTTCTTCACCTTTGAATACGATGTGGCCTGTGGGTTCGTTGCGAATTCCCTTTAGCATGTTAAGGAAGTGTCCTTCTCATCCTGCCCTTCCCAGTGCTTTTTTTTTTTTTCTTTCTTTTTTTTTTTTTTG
>NW_007253835.1:713884-717680 GCF_000164805.1 Carlito syrichta | reverse complement strand
GGCTCAGGCAATCCACTCACCTCAGCCTCCCAAAGGCGCGGGATTACAGGCTGAGCCACTGAGCCCGGCCCCAGGGCTTTTGATCATGAAAGATGGATGTGCCTAAGGCCTTTTCAGCATCAACTTAGGTCATCATGTGATTTTCCCCCTTTATGCTATGAATGTGGTATATGACATTGACTGATTTTCTTATATTCCTTTGCATGCTTGGGATCAATCCCACTTGACCACCAGGTATAATCCTTGTAATGTGCTGGTGGGTTCAGTTTGCCAGTAATGTATGGAAGGTTTTTGCATCTATATTCAAGAAGGAGATCGGTCTGTCATTTTCTTTTCTTGTGATGTTTTATCTGGCTTTGGTATCAAGGTAATGCTGGCTTCCTAATGTTTTTGTGTTTATTCATTTCTGGTTTTATAACATTTTCTCTTTAGCTCTTCCTTCCTCATATATAAGTGTTTCAGGCTGCAAACGTATCCCCAAGCACTGCTTTCATTGCGACCCGTACAATTTGATGTATACTTTGCAACGCTCGCATTCTTTTTTTGAGTTGGCATCTCAATCTGTCACTCATGCACTGCTGGAGTGCAGTGGCATGCTCACGGTCACTATAGCTTTGGCCTGCTGGGCTCAGGTGATCCTTCTGCCTTAGTCTTCCAAGTAGCTGGAACTACAGGTGCACGCCACCACGCCCAGCTAATTTTCTTTTGATTGATTATAGAGAAGAGGTCTTGCCAAATTGCCCAGGCTGTTCTCCAACCCCTGGGCTCAGGCAATCCTCCTGTCTTGGCCTCCCCAAATGCTGGGATTACAGGCATGAGACACTGCGCCCGACAGTTCTAGGTATTTTTTTATTACCTCCTTGCACAGAGTTTCTGCCCTACTCATTTTATCTCAGCGACACCTGCATTAGATGTTTTAGGCAGGCCCGGGGCAGGCACTCATTGCCCCAAAGCCCTGGAGTTGGCGGAGAAGCAGAGCAGAATTCTGACCCCTCATTCCCTATTTTTTCCTCACATAGCCAAGCCCGCCTCCACAACCATCTGCAGTTCAGCTCTTCCTTTCCTCTCTGGGTCTCTCTCCACATCTCCATGTCTCCCTGTAAAGTTCCGCCAAGGCTGGCCTTGCGGGAGGCGGCCAACAGTCCATACTGACCCGGCATCCTGGCAGGACTGGGACTAGGCTCCTTCTGAGTTTCTCTTTCACTATTTTTTCTAAAACCTTTCTCTGCCTCCTAGAATATTGTGACAGTGAGTCACAATATGTTGAAATGAAGGTCATAGGTGCAAGTGAACTGGTAGGACTTTTAAAAAGCTGCCCTTGACAGCAGAACAAACGTGTGAAAGGGAAGAGCCAAATGAGAGAGCATGGATGGGTGGTGGTGGACTCGAAATAAACTATTAAAAATACTACTAAAAGCCAGGCTTGGTTGCTCAGCCTGTAATCCCGTGCCTTTGGGGTGAGTGGATTGCCTGAGCCCGCGGGTTCGAGACCCGCCTGGGCAGCGAGACCTCATCTCTACAATAAATCAAAAAATTAGCCGGGTGTGGTAGCGCGCGCCTGTAATTCCGGCTACTCGGAAGGCTGAGGCGGAAGGATCGCCAGAGCCCAGCGGGTCGAGGCTGCGGTGGCCGGGAGCGGCCACTGCACTCCAGTCTGGGTGACAGAGTGAGACTCCAACTCAAAAAAAAAAAAAAAAAATACTAAGAGCCCAGTCTTGCAAGGAAACTTGTAGCTCAATGGGGGAGAACTATCTTAAACACAGAAAGCAGCAGACATGTATTTTATTATGTCAACAATCGTCTACATACAAATAAATGAGATGTCATTGATATAAAAACCGACTAGCAAGCACAAACCTGGTGAAGCTACTCTTTGTCACTTAGCAGGAAAACCTGCTTCTGTTTAGTTCCTGGGAGTCTGAAAACGGCAGTCCCGGGATGAGCTTGCCACCTGGTGGCCAGTATGAAAACTGCATCGCTGTGCCTTGAGCTTTCTAACCCAGCAGACTCCAAAAGAAAGTCTGGCTCAGCCTGTAAACCCGTGTTTTTGGGAGGCTGAGGTGAGTGGATTGCCTGAGTCCGCGAGTTCGAGACCCGCCTGGGCAACTTGACGAGACCGCATCTCTACAATAAATAAAAAATTAGCCGGGCGTGGTTGCGCACGCCTGTAGTTCCAGCTACTTGGAAGGCTGAGGCGGAAGGATCGCCGGAGCCCAGCAGGTCGAGGCTGCGGGGGCCGGGAGCGGCCACTGCACTCCAGTCTGGGCGACGGAGCGAGACTCCAACTCAAAAACAAACAAAACAAAAAGAAAATCAACGCGCGCCAAATGGTCGATTTCGTGATTTATTGTAGAGACGAGGTCTCACCAAGTTGCCCAGGCGGGTCTCTAACCCCCAGGCTCCGGCAGTCCTCTCATCTCGGCCTCCCAAAGTGCTTGGGTTACAGCTGAGCCACCGCGCTCGGCCTATTTTTTTTATTTAAAAAATATTCCCTTCACTCGGGAGGCTGAAGTAAGAGAATCGCTTAAGCCAGGGAGTTCCAGGCTGCGGTGAGCCACGATCGCGCCACGACACTCCTGCCTGGGTGACAGAGTAAAATAAAGTAGACCTGGCGCTGTGGCTCACGCCTGTAATTTCAGCACTTTGGGAGGTGAGAGGATCGCTTGAGGCCAGGAGTTTGAGACCAGCCTGGGCAGCATAACAAGACCTCGAGGGAGGGAGGGAGGGAGAGAGGAAGAGAAAAAAAGTAGCCAGGTCTGGTAGCGTGAGATCCCAACTCTATGGAAAATAAAATAATAAATTAATTTTTACTTTTTGTAGAGATGGGGGCGTGGGGGGGTGTCTGGCTACGTTACCAGGCTGGTCTGGGAACTCCTGGGTTCGAGCGATCCTGCCGCCTCAGTCCCCCAGCCTCTGGGATTACAGCCAGGAGCCACGGCACCCAGCTCAAATGGGTGACTTCACTAGGTCACCTTACTGAAAAAGTCATAGGTGGATTAATTTTAATAACATATGTCATTTAATCCAATATACCCAAGTATTTTCGTTTCAGCATCTAATCAATATTTTCAAATGATGGACGGCATTCTTACATTTTTTTCGCCTACGATGTCTTTGAAATCCAGATTGTGATCCGCACTTTCCAGCACGTCTCCACTCGGATGGAGAGGGACTGGAACTGTATTTACATCTCATAAAACTCGCACACTCGGGAGACCCCTTCGGGTCCCCTCCCACTGTGGGAGCCTTGGTCTTCTCAATAAATCCTGCTTTCTCACCAAAAAAACCCAAACAAGCCGGGCTCGGTGGCTCAGCCTGTCATCCCGCGCCTTTGGGAGGCTGAGGTGGGTGGATGGCCTGAGCCCGCGGGTTCGAGACCCGCCTGGGCAGCGAGGCCTCAGCTCTACGATAAACCAAAAAATCAGCCGGGCGTGGTAGCGCCTGCCTGTAATTCCGGCTACTCGGAAGGCCGAGGCGGAAGGATCGCCGGGGCCCGGCAGGTCGAGGCTGCGGCGGCCGGGAGCGGCCACTGCCCTCCGGTCTGGGCGACCGAGTGAGACTCGACTCAAAAAAAAAACAAAACAAAACCCAAACACACTCGCACACTCAATTTTTCCAAGTATACTTGAAAGTTTTCCAATTGGGCGTCATACGGAGGAGGACAGGCAAACGAAAGCTCTGAGTTGACCGGGGAGCCTCCCCTCCCTCACCTTCGTTTGCAGACCGACGCGGCCCCCGGTTCCGAGCAAGCGCGCGCAGGACACCGCGCATGCGCCTCTCCTCGCACGCCGAGCTC
>NW_007253835.1:711650-713540 GCF_000164805.1 Carlito syrichta | reverse complement strand
AGCGGGGCGGGGGGGGTGCGTAACCCGGAATGGAGGCCGTGCCTGTAATCCCCGCAGTTTGGGAGGCCGAGGCGAGAGGATTGCCTGAGTCCAGGGGTTCGAGCCAACCTGGGCAACAGGGAGAGACTCGTCTCTACGATAAATAAAAAAAACTAGCTGGGCGTGGTGGCGCGCCCCTGTAGTTCCAGCTACTTGGAAGGCTGAGGCGGAAGGCTCGGCTGAGCCCAGGTGGAGGCTGCCGTGGTCGGGAGCGGCCACTGCACCCCAGACTGGGCGACAGAGTAAGACTCTGACTCGAAAAAGAAGAAGAATGGTGAGACTGGGCGGTTGTTGCTAAACACAGACTTCAGAAAAAGAAAAGGCCGAGAGTGCTTAATAGGAAGCTAAAAGCGAGTGTGGACGCCCTCTTGGGAGCACATAAAGGGGCTTTGTCTCCTGCAGCCGCAAGGCGGGGAAAGCTGAGGACCAGGCCCTGAACTTGGCCGTGAGAGCAGCCAAGCCCCGGGCAGGTTGAGTTCTCCACCCAGGCGGGCTGCTGTGTGCAGACATCTGGGCGATGCTTCCCTGATTCCCAGTCCCCTGAGTGCCTGGAAGTGGCCTGTCCTTTCCTTCTAGGGCCAGCGCGCCCTCCTTCTTGCAGGGGATAGAGGCCTCCACTCCCCGCTAGGATGGCTCCAGGCTTGGTAAGAGGAAAGGGACCACGTCCCAAGGGAGCTGAGGGACCCAGCTGACAAGTGCTGGCAGGGACCAGGGACTGGACTGGGGGCTGAGGGGACAGTGCATAAGCCTGGGAGAGGGAGAGTCCACCAATTGGGCGCATTCTCCCAGGACACAGGACTTCATTCCCTGCTGGGGACCCAGGGCATGAGCTACCAGGCTGCCCGTGGCTCCTTGAAGCTGGAAAACCTGAGTCCACTACAGGAGGGAGGAACGCCAGAACGACTGTCAGGTGGTGGAAGGAGGGGCTAGAAGGCTCAGGTGGGCATGACGGATGTACCATGTAAGGCAGAACGTCCAGTGGGTGACTGTCCCACAAGATCCCGAAGACGCGTCCATCTACCTCAGCAGGAGCTGCACTGGCCAGGGGACCCCAGCAAGGCTGAGAATCTCATCAGTGGGGCTCCCCTCCACAGGCCAGGGGGAGGCGGAGATGCCTCGGAACAGGCCGCAGAGACGGGGAGGGTGCAGGGCCAGGAGGGGATGCAGCCGCGAGTGGTGAGGCAGGTGTGACGGGCAGCCGGGGGTCCTGCCCTGTAGCTTTATGGAGATGCTTAAGAGAGTCAGCAATGCTGGGGCAAAATAGGTGGACCGCCCGCAAGGGCATTGCTTGATCGGTACAAGCAAAGAAATACAGGGTGGGTGACAAGCTGGCTAGGTTGTCTGAGTAAAAAAATAAAAAATCTAGCGGCTAGGCCTGGTGGCTCACGCCTGTAATCCCAGCACTTTGGGAGGGTGAGGCAGGAGGATTGCTTGAGCTCAGGAGTTCAAGACCAGCCTAGGCCACATGGGGAAACCTCATCTCTACAAAAACATTTACAATTAGTTAGGGGTGGTAGCTAGTCCCAGCTTCCTGGGAGGCTGAGGTGGGAGGATCACTTCAGCCCGGAAGGTAGAGGCGGTGAGCCATGATCATGCCACTGCACTCCAGCCTGGAAAACAGAGCAAGATCTTATTTAAAAAAAAAAAAAAATCCTGGCATTCCAGGACACCTCAAATTTGTCTCAGGCCCCTTTGCCCTGAACAGGTGGAAACTGTTAGAAACTAGTTAAACTGCCAGGCTCGGTGGCTCAGCCTGTAATCCCAGCGCTTTGGGAGGCCGAGGTGAGCGGATTGCTTGAAGCTGCGGGTTCGAGACCTGCCTGGGCAACTTGGCGAGACCTCATCTCTACA
>NW_007253835.1:710513-711630 GCF_000164805.1 Carlito syrichta | reverse complement strand
GGCTGTAGGGTCTGGCTGACCTGGGTCCAGACCCTCGCTCGGCCATGCACTAGTCCCAACCCTACACATTCCTTCTCATCCCAAGTGAGGTCGGGGCTCTCCTTACCCTGAGAACATGATCATTTACTTGTTTTTTGAGACAGGGTCTCGCCCTGTCTCCCACACTGGAGTGCAAGGGCACCAGCATCACCATCGTAGCTCACTGTAACCTCGAACTCCTGGGCTTAAGCAATCCTCCTGCCTTGGCCTCCCAATGCACTGGGGTTACAAGTATGAGCTACCCACACCTGGCCACCTTGAGCACATTTCTCGTTTTCTCTTTTTTTGTGTCTTTTCCTGCTCCTTTGGGCTTTTGTTGCTCTCTTTCTAGCTTTTTTTTTTTTTTTTTTTTGAGTTGGAGTCTCACTCTGTCACCCAGACTGGAGGGCAATGGCCGCTCCCGGCCACCGCAGCCTCGACCTGCTGGGCTCCGGCAATCCTTCCGCCTCAGCCTTCCAAGTAGCTGGAACTACAGGCATGCACTACCATGCCCAGCTAATTTTTAATTTATTGTAGAGATGAGATCTTGCCATGTTCCCCAGGCGGGTCTCGAACCCCGCGGGCTCAGGCAGTCCACTCACCTCGGCCTCCCAAAGCGCTGGGATTACAGGCTGAGCCACCGAGCCCGGCCCTCTTTCTAGCTTCTTATGGTGAAGCGTTGGGCCCCCGATTTTAATACTATTCTAATAAAAAGCATTTAAGGCTGTAGGTCTTCCTCCAAACACTTATTCAGCTACAGCCCACATGTTATGTGATATTTTCATTATCATGTTTCAAAATCTTTTCTAATTTCCCTCCCGATTTCTTCTTTGACCCATAGTTTATTTAGAGTATGTTTTTTAGTTTACAAATATTTGATGTTTTTCTACATAGCTTGTTACTGATTTGTAACTTAATTCCATCATGGTCAGAGCACAGCCTGTGTGACTCCAGGCCTTCGAAATGTGACTCTCCTTGGAGCCATGTGCCCTTGAAGAGAATGTGTCATCTGCAGCTGTCTGGAGTGTTCCTCGAGTGTCGATTAGACCAAGGTGGCAATAGTGAGTGATGTTCATATTTCCTGCATCTTTTTTTTTTT
>NW_007253835.1:703339-709900 GCF_000164805.1 Carlito syrichta | reverse complement strand
CTTGGAAGGTTGAGGCGGAAGGATCGCCGGAGCCCAGTAGGTCGAGGCTGCGGTGGCCAGGAGCGGTCACTGCACTCCAGTCAGGGTGACTGTGAGACTCCAACTCAAAAAAAACAAAAACAAAAAAACAACAACAAAAAAATACTAATCGTGTCACTCCAGGCTTATGTTTACTAGCTGCATGGATTATTTTCCCATCCACTTACTTTGCATTCATCTGTATCTTTATATTTTAAATGTGTCTTTTCCCCCCTTTCTCTCTCTTCTTTTTTAATTGAGCCAGGATCTTGCTATGTTGCCCATACTGACCTTGAACTCCTGTCCTCAAGTGTGATCCTCCTGCCTCGGCCTTCCAAAGGGCTGGGATTACAAGTGTGAGCCTCTGCACCCAGCCAAATGTGACTTAAGCACAGATAGTTTGGTCTTGCTTTTCTTTTTTATCCGTCTGACAATTTCTGCCTTTTAATTAATACGGTTGAATTTTAGAGCTATCATTTTACTATTCACTTTGCCTTCCTCCACCGCCCACCCCTTTTTTGGTTCCTTTCTTTTTTCTTGCCTTCTTTTGGGTCAAAAATATTTTTGGAGTTTTATTGTATCTACTGACTTTTTAGATATACCTCTTTCCATTATTTTATCCAGTGGTTGCTCTGTACAGCCTCAACTTTTTATACTCAGGGCTGTACCACTCCATGCAAGAAAATTCCTTAACTTCTCTGAATTTCAGTTTATAAAACTGAATAATTGTAAAAACAAGAATATTAGGGCCAGGCATGGTGGCTCATGCCTGTAATCCCAGCACTATGGGAGGTAGAGGTGAGAGGATTTGCTGATCTCAGTGTTTCGAGACCAGCCTGAGCAACACGGCGAGACCTCATCTCTACGATAAGCCAAAAAATTAGCTGGATGTGGTGGCCCACGCCTGTAGTTCCAGCTACTTGGAAGGCTGAGGCAGAAGGATCAAGTTGAGGCTGCAGTGGCCGGTGAGCAGCCTGGGTGACAGAGTGAGACTCCTACTCAGACAAAAGAATATTGGACCTATGGATTATTTGACTTCCGGATGAGACCATGCATGTAAAGCAATATCTACTGCTAACTAGAACAAGTAAACACTTATTTATATCATCACTGGTAGTACTGCTGTTACTGTTAACGCTTTTATTTTTTAGAGACAGGGTCTCGCTCCGTCACCCAGGCTGGAGTGCAGTGGTATGACCATAGCTCACTGAAGCTTTGAGCTCTGGGGCTCAAGTGATCCTCCCACCCCAGCCTCCCAGGGAGCTGGAACTACAGACATACACCACCACGCCTGGAAAATTTCTTTTTGTTAGAGATGAGGTCTTGCTTTGTTGCCCAAGCTGGGCTCACACTCTTGTTCTTAAGCAATCCTCCCATCGCGGCCTCCCAAAGTGCTGGGGTTACAGGTGTGAGAGATTGCGCCTGGCTGCCACCTACTATTGATCACTCACTCCCAAATGGCCGCCCATTCATGACTGTTAGGGTCTCAACAGGGCATCCTTCAGTGGCCCGCTTCTCTCCCAGGTCTGGCCATCCTATGCCTGCTCTTCAGGCTGCTGTTGTACCCAGCACAACCAAACCCGCTGACCACAGCGGGCCCCTACCCTGCCCTCCCCGCCCCCCACATGCCCCCATCACAAAGCCTGGCCTTATTCGCAGCACAACAGGGTCTGTTGTCCTAAGCAAAGTGATTGGCGGCAGGGCCCTGCTCCCGTCAGACATGGGCTTCCCTCGTGGCAGGACGCACACCTCTCAGCCTCTTTGCAGTCAGGGGTGGTCTGCTCCCATCTGTGCTCCCTCCTCTTCTCTCTCCAGGTCATACTCTCTTTCCGTGAGATGCATCGACCTGACCAAGCTCCACCTGCTGGCCCCTCTGCTCACTGGCAGTGATGGCCTCGGCAACCTGCAGGGACACGGGCCTCCCGTGACCCCCTCTTCCCCTCTCGGCATCAAGCAGGCAGAGTGAAAGCGCCGTGTTGGCCCCATCTGACAACCTGTACGACAGCTCTGTGTTTTCCGGGCGGCGGGATTCCAGGGTTTTGACGTGGGGCTGAGTGATGCTCAGGATGGGCTGGAGACAGGAGGAAGAGGGCAAACCCCAGCAGCCGTGGAGACAGCTCGAGGAACACAGAGGGCGTCCCGGTGATCGGTGATCGCAGGTTGCTTCTTCCCCTCAGTAGCAGGTGGGAGGACACACTTGATTCCGGCTGGGGCTTTCTGAAAGCAGTCGAAGTGGGGGCTGTAGATTGGCAGAACTCGACCTCTTAGGCCTTGGGATGGCCCAGGCCCCTGGCTTTGCAGGCAGCTGCCTGTCAAGGTGGGGGAACCTGTCAGTCACACAGCTGGAAAGGATGATGACCGACTGTGGCCCAGGAGAGACGGCAGGGGCAGCTGGGGCTAAACCTTCATCTGCCACCTCGCCCTGAGGGCCTGCGGCAGCTCCTAGTCACATCTTTGCAAGCCTTGTGTGCAGCATGCCTTCCATCTCCCACTTGACTGGTCCCGGATTTACCAACAGCAGATTGAGGCCAGATAGATTTATCCACACCAGTTTAATACCAAGTAGATGATTGCCAGCTTGATTGACTGGTTGATTGATTGATTGATTTGGAGTCTCACTGTGTTGCCCAGGCTGGAGGGCGGTGGCACGCTCACAGCCACTGCAGCCTCGACCTGCTGGGCTCAGGTGATCCTTCCAAGTAGCCGGAACTACAGGCACGCACCACCATGCCCAGCTAATTATTTGATTTATTGTAGAGATGAGGTCTCACCAAGCTGCCCAGGTTGGTCTCAAACCCGTCAGCTCAGGCAATCCTCTCATCTTGGCCTCCCAAGATGCTGGGATTATAGGTGTGAGCCACCATGCCCAGCTAATTGTCAACTTTAAATTTATAAAGAGAGATATAAACCAAGGTGAACAAGAGACCTGGCATGGTGGCTCACACCTGTTATCTCAGCACTTTGGAGGGCCGAGATGGAAGGATTGCTTGAGTCCGGAAATTCGAAACTAGCCTGGGCAACATAGTGAGACCTCATCTCTACAAAAAATAAAATAAATTTTAAAACTTTTTTAGGCCAGACTCCGTAGCTCAGCCTGTAATCCCAGCACTTTGGGAGGCCGAGGCAAATGGATTGCCTGGGGTTCGAGACCCACCCAGGCAACTTGGCAAGACCTCGTTTCTACAATAAATCAAAAATTAGCCGGGCGTGGTAGCGCATACCTATAGTTCCAGCTACTTGGAAGGCTGAGGCAGAAGAATCACTGAACCCAGCAGGTCGAGGCTGCGGTGGCCGAGAGCATGCCACTGCACTCGTCTGGGCGACAGAGTGAGACTCCAACTTTAAAAAAAAAAACAAACTTTTTTAAACAGCCAAGGTGTACAAGTTAAAATATTTAAGTGCTTCAGTTTGAAAATGATATCTAGGCCAGGCATAGTGGCTCACACCTGTAATCCCAGCAGGTGGGAGGACTGCTTGAACCCAGCCTAGGCAACATACCACAATCTTGTCTCTACAAAAAAAATCAAAACATTAGCCAGGCATGGTGGTATATGTCTATAATACCAGCTACTTGGGAGGATCCCTTCAGCCCAGGAGTTTGAGGTTGTGGTGAGCTGAGCTCGTGGCACTGCACTCCAGCCTGGGTGACAGAATGAGACCCTGACTGAGAAAAAAAAAAATCTATAGAAATGGAAAGCGTTCAAAATTAAATTATCAGTAGAATGGTCAGACACTGTGACTCATGCCTGTAATCCCAGCACTTTGGAAGGTGGAAGAGAGGATGGCCTGAAAAAAAAATTAGCTGTTCATGGTGGCACATGCCTGTAGTTCTAGCTACTTGGAAGGCTGAGGCAGAAGAATCACCTGAGCCCAGCAGGTCGAGACTGTGGTAGCTGTGAGCATGCCACTGCACTCCAGCCTGGATAACAGAGTGAGACCCTGACTTAAATAAAATCAGTAGAACAAGGTCAGGTCTACAGCCAAGTACAGTGAACATAGACTTAGAGTCAGACAGGAAGAGTCTGACCCTGGAAATACCCCCATTGCTGGATTTTGCTGTGCGAACAGCACTGCCTCTCTGCCCCTTCTGGCTCCCAAGCTTTTGAGAGGATTAGATGAATACTGCTAAATCTTGAGATAAGCCCAGGCTACAAGAACTGTCTTTATGAGGAATTTCATCTAAAACTACTTCGGTTTATGAGGATTACAAGACACTTAAGGATGAGCTCCAACTGGATTTTTAGGTCCCTGGGAGCATGTAGCTTGTGGAAGGAGAGTCACCCCTGTGGTCACCTTTGTAGTTGGAAAATTGAGTGTATTAAGTTTTCTCAAAGCATTTCTAACGTGTGAATTTAAGTCATAATAACTTTGGCATTCCTTGCTGTGTTTCCATGGACTTTTCTGTCTTTACTACTTCTCTTTTTTTGGTGTGAAAGGCTCTGTTAGGTGAACAATGAATGTCAAGTACATCCGTTCTTTGATAGTACAATCTCAAGTGCACAGTATGGCTGCGAGGACCAGAGAACTGTAGACGAACATCTTTGTAGGGTGATTCAGACTAAATTGCCTATGTCGTGCTGTGTTAGCCGACATTACTAATTTAACAAATTCTGTCCATTTTAATGCATTTATGGTGTTTTAGTATCAATGAGGGTTGGTTTAGGGACTCAGGAATGCATACAGATTACTCCATTAGAATGAATGATAATTGTATTTTCCACTTAGGGGCATTTGCTTTTCATATACAAATTACCCTGCTAAGGCAGGAGAAAGAACCGAAGTGAAAAGCACATTACAGCCAGCTCGGTGGCTCAGCGTGTAATCCTAGCACTTTGGGAGGCCGAGGCAAGTGGATTGCCTGAGCCCACCTGGGCAACTTGGTGAGACCTCGACTCTACAATAAATCAAAAATTAGCCGGGCATGGTAGTGCCCATCTGCAGTTCCAGCCACTTGGAAGGCTGGGGCAGAAGGATCACTGGAGCCCAGCAGGTCAAGGCTGCAGTGGCCGGGAGCAGCCACTGCACTCCAGTCTGGGCGACAGAGTGAGACTCCAACTCAAAAAAAAAAAAAAGCACATTGCAGACTGTGTAGCACACAGTTTTCCTTAAATATACTTAACTGATATATCTAGAAATAATATTGCATATAAGTACATATAAGCATATATATGCATTGTACATATAAATATACATGAGTACATATATGAGGAGGGACCCCAAAACCCCAGAATTTATTTATAAAAAATTGTGTATTTATTCTTTTTTAATTTTTTTTTTTCTGAATCAGAATCTCATTCTGGCGCCCAGACTAGTGCAGTGGCACGCTCACGGCTACCGCGGCCTTGATCTTTTTCCACCGCTCCAAAGATAACTCGATTTTGATACCTTTTAGTGCTTCTGCCATTTTTGATTTGCCTGTTCCACATTAGCAAAGCGTTTCCCTTTGAGGATGTTTTCATTTGGGGAAACAAAAAAAGTCCCTCAGGGCAAGACTGGGTGAATAGGGAAGGTAGGATATGGGGCTCATTCCGTTTTTGATCAAAAACTGCTGAACACTCACCCCGTGTAGGCAGCTGTGCTCATAAATCACGCATCATGAAATGGGCAATGCAGCCGGGCTCGGTGGCTCAGCCTGTAATCCCGCGCCTTTGGGAGGCTGAGGTGAGTGGATTGCCTGAGCCTGCGGGTTCGAGACCCGCCTGGGCGGCAAGACCTCATCTCTACGATAAATAAAAAAATCAGCTGGGCGTGGTAGCGCACGCCTGTAATTCCGGCTACTCGGAAGGCTGAGGCGGAAGGATCGCTGGAGCCCAGCAGGTCGAGGCTGCGGTGGCCGGGAGCGGCCACTGCACTCCAGTCTGGGTGACAGAGTGAGACTCCAACTCAAAAAAAAAAAAAAAAAAAAAAAAGAAATGGGCAAATGCATTGAAAGAATCTAAAAAAAAAAAAAAAAAAATGCACCGAAGCTGAACACAGCCTCTCACAACAATGCTAGCTTATACACTGATGCCGATGGGTTCCTAGAAAACTTACCTAGCGGGGGATGTCCATACTGCCAGGGGCCACCCTCCAAAAGATAATTCTGGATTTTTTGGAGTCTCATATATCTGAGAACTAGACTAATAGAGTACATCATTTTATACTGATTTTCTTAGTTATTGGAAAATATGTCAAAATGTAGATGTCACCATTATACCTCTTCTCTATTTAAAATTGTATCGGCCGTGCGTGGTGGCTAATGCCTGTAAACCTAGCACTTTGGGAGGTAGAGGCAAGAGGATTGCCTGAACCCAGGGGTTCAAGATCAGCCTGGGCAACTTATTTATTCTCTACAATAAATAAATAAAAATTAGCCGGGCTCGGTGGCTCAGCCTCTAATCCCGTGCCTTTGGGAGGCTGAGGTGAGTGGATTGCCTGAGCCCACGGGTTCGAGACCCGCCTGGGCAGCAAGATCTCATCTCTACAATAAATCAAAAAATCAGTCGGGCGTGGTAGTGTGCACCTGTAGTTCCGGCTACTCGGAAGGCTGAGGCGGAAGGATCG
>NW_007253835.1:700715-703319 GCF_000164805.1 Carlito syrichta | reverse complement strand
GGATCGCCGGAGCCCAGCAAGTCGAGGCTGCGGTGGCCAGGAGTGGCCACTGCACTCCAAGTCTGGGCGACAGGGTGAGACTCCAACTCAAAAAAAATTAAAAAATTAAAAATTAAATAAATAAATAAAAATTAGCTGGGTGTGGTGGTGCATGCCTGTAGTTCCAGCTACTTGGAAGGCTGAGGCAGAAGAACAGAGGCCAGCAGATAGAGGCTATGGTGGCCATAAGCGTGCCACTGCACTCCAGCGTAGGTGACAGAATGAGACTCTGACTCAAAAACACACACACACACATATATATATAAAACTATATCAGGTTGGTAGTAAAAGTCTTTACCCTTATTAAGTTCCCACTCCAGAGGTGAACACTGTTATGATCTGTACATATCCTTCCTAGCCTTTGTCGAAGTTTATAACATTCTTCAGCATCTATGCATAGAAACACATCTTTTTTTTTTTTTCAGTCAGTCTCACTCTGTCACCCAGGCTGAAATACAGTGGCATGCTCATGGCCACTGCAGCCTTGACCTGCTGGGTTCAGGCAATCCTTCCGCCTCGGCCTTCCAAGTAGCTGGAACTACAGGTATGTGCCACCACACCCGGCTAATTTTTTTGACTTATTGTCAAGATGAGGTCTTGCCAAGTTGCCCAGATTGGTCTCGAATCCACGAGCTCAGGCAATCCTCTTGCCTCACCCTCCCAAAGTGCTGGGATTACAGGTTGAGCCGCCACGCCCAACCTCCTTTTAAAATTTTAAGCCTACAGAAAAGTGAAATGTATATAAGAAAACCCTACACCTAGATTTGCCAATTGTTGGCATGTTGCTACATATTACTCCTTCCCTCCCACCCCTCCTGTGTGCGATTGGTTCCAAGACCCCCTAAAGATACTAGAATCCACAGATGCTTGTGTCCCTGATATAAAATGGTATTGTATTTGCATATAGTCTATGCAATCCTCCCATATGCTTTTTTTTTTGCTTTTTATTTCAGTAGCTTTGGGGATACAAATAGTTTTTAATTGCATGGATTCTGCTCTCTGCTTCTATGAATTCAACTTTTTTAGATTCCACATATAAGTGACATCGTGTGGTATTTGTCTCTCTATGCCAGGCTTATTTCACTTAACATAATGTCCTGGTGGGGAGCCTGGGCAACATGACGAGACCTCATCTCAACAATAAATCAAAAAATTAGCCGGGTGTGACATTGCATGCCTGTAATTCTAGCTACTTGGAAGGCTGAGGCGGAAGGATTGCCTGAACCCAGCAGGTTCAATTTTTTGATTCACTGTAGAGATGAGGTCTTGCCATGTTGCTCAGGCCAGTCTCGAACCCCTGGGCTCAGGCAATCCTCTCGCCTCCCTCCCAAAGTGCTGGGATTACAGGCATGAGCCACCGTGCCCACCAAGGTGTGATATTTCATTGTGGTTTTAATGGACACCTCCCTGATAATTAGTGATGTTGAGCATTTTTTCATATACCTGTTAGGCATCTGTATGTCTTCTTTTGAGAGTATCTATTTAGGTCCTTTGCCCATTTTTTTGTTTTTTCCTTTTGTCTCTCAGGATGGAGTGCAGTGGCACATTCATAGCTCACTGCAGCTTCAATCTCCTGAGCTCAGGCGATCGTTCTACCTCACCCTTCCAAGGAGCTGGGACTACAGGAGCACACCACTACACCCAGCTAATTAAAAAAAAAATTTTTTTTTTGAGAGACAAAGTATTCCTGTAGTTGCCCAGGTCTCAAACTCCTAGACTCAAGCAATCCTCCCGCCTTGACCTCCCAGAGTGCTGGGATTACAAGCATGAGTCACCATGCCTGGCCATTTGCCCATTTTTTAAATTGGGTTTTTTGTTTTCTTGCTATTAAATTGAGTTCCTTGTATATTTTGGATATTAGTCCCTTATCAGATTATAACTTGCAAATGTTTTCTCCCATTCCAGATGTTGTCTCTTCCTCTGTTGGTTGTTTTCTTTGCTGTGCAGATGTTTTTTAGTCTGATATAATCTCATCTGTCTGTCATTGCTTTTGGGGTCATATCTAAAAAATCACCGATCAGATCAATGTCACAGAGCTTTTCCCCCATGCTTTCTTCTAGCAGTTTTATGGTTTCGGGTCTTACACTTTTTAAATCCAGTTTGAGTTTATTTTTATATATGGTGTGAGATAAAAGTCTAATTTCATTATTTTGCAAGTGGATGTCCAGTCTTCCAAAATTGTTTATTGAAGATACTGTCCTTTGTTCATTGCATGTTCTTGGCATCTTTGTCTAAACTCAGTTGTCTGTACAAGTGGGGATTTATTTCTGGGCTCTCTATTCTGTTTCATTGGTCTGTATGTCTGTTTTTATGCAGATATCATGCTGTTTTGATTGCTATAGCTCTGTAGTATGTTTTGAAGTTGGGTAGTATGATACCTCCAACTTTGTTCTTTTTGCTCAAGATTGCTTTGGCTATTTGAGGTCTTTATGGTCCCACACAAATTTTAGGATTGTTTTTTCTTTGTCAAAAATATGATTGGCTGGGCTCGGTGGCTCAGCCTGCAATCCCGCGCCTTTGGGAGGTTGAGGTGAGTGGATTGCCTGAGCCCCCGGGTTCGAGACC
>NW_007253835.1:677879-700182 GCF_000164805.1 Carlito syrichta | reverse complement strand
TCTTTTTTTTTTTTTTTGAGTTGGAGTCTCACTCTGTTGCCCAGACTGGAGTGCAGTGTCATGCTCATAGCCACTGCAGCTTCAACTCGCCGGGTTCAGGCGATCCTTCTGCCTCAGCCTTCTAAGTAGCTGGAACCACAGGTGTGTGCCACCATGTGCGGCTAATTTTTTTTTTTCAATTTATTGTAGAGATAAGATCTTGCCAAGTTGCCCAGGCTGGTCTTGAACCTGTGGGCTCAGGCAGTCCTCTCACCTCGGCCTCCCAAAGTGCTGGGATTATAAGTGTGAGTCACCACACCCGGCCTCCTTTTCTTCAGATAGTTCATTATTTGCTAATACGAAATGCTACTAACTTTCCTATCCTGCTACTTTACTGAATTCATGTATTAGTTCTAATAGTATTTTTAGGTTTATTTTTATTTTAGATTCAGTGGGTACACATGTGTATTCATTACATAGATATATTAATGTAGTGGTAGGGATTGGTCTCAGGCGGCCCATTCCCCAGAGTTCTAATAATTTCTTGAGGGATTCTTTAAGCTTTTCTACATGAGATGATGTCATCAAAACAGGGACATTGGCCAGGTGAGGTGGCTCACACCTGGAATCCCAGCACTTAGGGAGACTGAAGCAGGCAGATTGGTTGAGCCCATGAGTTTAAGACCAGCCTGGGAAACATAGTGAAACCTCGTCTCTACAAAAAATAAAGAATGTAGCTGGGCATGATGGTGCACACCTATAGTCCCAGCTACTTGAGGTGCTGAGGTGGAAGGATCACCTGAGCCCAGGAGATTGCAGCTGCTGTGAGCCATGACCATTATGGTCATGCCACTGCATTCCAGTCTGGGCCACAGAGTGAGAGCTTGACTCAGAAACAAAAACAACAGAGGATTTAACTTCTTTCCAATTTGAATGCCTCTTATTTCTTTCTCTTGACTAAATGCTCTAACTGGGACTTCTAGAACTATGTTGAGTAGAAATGATGAGAGTTGGCATTCTTGTCTTGTTCCTGATATTAGCTGAAAGCTTTCCATTGTTGAGTATGTTAGCTCTTGGTTTGCCATATGTGGCCTTTATTGTGTTGAGGTATATTCCTTCTATACCTGTTTTGTTGACAATTTTTATTATGAAAAGATGTTGAATTTTGTCATGCTTTTTCTGCATCTATTGAGGTGATCATAAGGTTTTTGTCTTTCATTTTATTAATGTGGTGTTATCATATTTATAGACATGTGTAGGTTGAAACATCCTTGCATCTCTGGGATAAATTCCACTTGATCATGGTACATGATCATTTTAATGAGTCATTGAATTCAGTTTGCTAGTATTCTGTTGAGGATTTTTTTTTTTTTTTTTTTTGAGTTGGAGTCTCACTCCATTGCCCAGGCTAGAGTGCAGTCGGCACACTAACGGCCACCCCAGTGTTGACCTGCTGGGCCTCAGCAATCCTTCTGCCTCAGCCTTCCAAGCAGCCAAAACTACAGGCATGTGCTACCACGCCCAGCACATTTTTTGCTTATTGTAGAGACAAGGTCTCACCAAGTTGCCCGGGCTGGCTGGTCTTGAACCCGCAGGTTCCCAAAGTGCTAGGATTATGGGCTGAGCCACTAAGCCAGGCCTGTTGAGGATTTTTCCCTCTATGTTCATCAGGGCTATTGGCCAGGTGTTTGTATGTCTCTTGTAGTGTCCTTGTCTGGCTTTGGAATCAGGGTAATGCCAGCCTCATAAAATAAGCTTGGAAGTGGTCCCCCTTTTTCAAATTTTTGGAAGCGTTTGATAAGAATTAGTATTCTTCTTTAAATGTTTGGTAGAGGTCCGGTGTGGTGGCTCAAGTCTGCAATCCCAGCACTTTGGGAAGCTGAGGCAAGAGGATTGCCTGAGAACCAGGCGTTGAAGACTAGCCTGGGCAACATGGTGAGATCTTGTCTCCACAATAAATCAAAAAATTAGCCGAGCGTGGTGGCGCATGTCTATAGTTCCAGCTACTTGGAGGCTGAGGAGGATCGCCTGAACCCAGCAGGCTGAGGCTGCAGTGGCTGTGAGTGTGCTGCTGCCCTCTAGCCTGGGTGACAGAGTGAGACTCCAACTCAGAATAAATTAATGTTTGGTAGAACTCAGCTGTGAAGCCATCAAGTCCTGGGCTTTTCTTTAATGGAAGCTTTTTATAACTAATTCAATCTCTTTATTCATTATTGGTTTGTCCAGGTTTTCTATTTCTTTATGATTCAATCTTGGTAGGTTGTATGTGTTTAGGAATTTATCCATTTCTTCCAGGTTATTCCATTTGTTGATGAATACTTGTTCATAGTAGCCTCTTATAAATACAAATTATAAAATCATAAAATTTGTATTTCTGTGGTATCAGTTATAATGTCTCCTCTTTTATTTCTGATTTTGAGTTTTTTTTCTTAGTCTTTCTGAAAGTTTTCCAACTTCATCTTAAAAACAAATTTTTAGTTTTTTGTCATTGTTTTTCTAGTCTATTTCATTTATTTCTGCTCTGATCTTTATTCTTTTTCTTTCAACTTCGGGTTTAGTTTGTTCTTTTTCTAATTCCTTGAGGTGTGGCGGTTGAGATCTTTCTTTTTTTCATATAGACATTTATTGCCATAAATTTCTCTCTTAGAACTGCTCTTACTGCATCCCATAAGTTCTATTATGCTGTGTTTCCATTTTCATTTGTCTCAAGATATTTTATTATTTTTAGAGTTAGAGTCTCACTCTGTCATCCAGGCCGGAATGCAGTGGCATGCTCACAGTCACTGCAGCCTCGACCTGCTGGGCTCACACGGTCCTTCTGCCTCAGCCTTCCATGTAGCTGGAACCACAGGCATGCACCACCACCACACCTGGCTAATTTTTTTGATTTACTGAAGAGATAAGGTCTTGCCAAATTGCCCAGTCTGGTCTCCAGTCCCTGGGGTCAGACAATCCTCTCACCTCCGCCTCCCAAAGTGCTGGGATTACAGGTGTGAGCCACTGCACCCAGCTGTCTCAAGATATTTTAAACTTTCTTCTTTGTGCCGGGTGCCATGACCCATGCCTGCAGTCCCAGCACTTTGGGAGGCGGAGGTAAGAGGATTGCGTAAGCCCAGGGGTTCGAGACCAGTCTGGGCAATACAGTGAGACCTTGTCTCTACAAAAAATAAAATAGCTAGCCAGGCATGGTGGCTGCATACTTTAGTCCAGTTACTTGGAAGGCTCTCTCAGTTGATCCTTCTGGGAGGCTGCTGTAGCCGGGATCATGCCATTACACTCAAGCCTGGGCGACAGAGTGAGACTCTGAATCAAAAAGAAAAAAAAAGTTTCTTCTTTGACCCATTAAAAATATGCTTCTAAAGAACCAGTGCTTCCACATATTTGTGACTTTTCTGAAATTTCTCCTGTTACTGATTTCTAGGTTCATACTATTGTGGTTAGAAAAAATACTTGATATGGCCAGGCTCGGTGACTGAGCCTGTAATCCCAGTACTTTGGGAAGCTGAGGCGAGTGGACTGTCTGAGCCCATGGATTTGAGACCCTATCAAAGGAATAAAAGAAAGCACAGAAATTGACCTTAAAGAACTTAAGGCACCTGTAATCCCAGCACTTTGGGAGGCTGAGGGGAGAAGATTGCCTGAGCCCAGGGTTCAAGACTAGCCCAGGCAACTTGGCAAGACCTCATCTCTACAGTAAATAAAAAATTAGGCCGGGCTCAGTGGCTCAGTCTGTAATTCCACATCTTGGGAGGCCAAGGTGAGTGAATTGCCTGAGCCCGCGGGTTCGAGACCTGCCTGGGCAACTTGGCGAGACCTCATCTCTACAATAAATCAAAAATTAGCTGGGCATGGTAGTGCGCGCCTGTAGTTCCAGGAAGGCTGAAGTGGAAGGATCGCCGGAACCCAGCAGGTCGAGGCTGTGGTGACCAGGAGCAGCCACTGCACTCCAGTCTGGGCGGCAGAGTGAGACTCCAACTTAAAAAAAAAAAAAAAAAAAATTAACCAGGCGTAGTAGTGCATATCTGTAGTTCCTGCTACTTGGAAGGCTGAGGTGAAAGGATCGCCAGAGCCCTTTCAGCAGGTTGACGCTGGGGTGACTGTAAGCGTGCCACTGCACTCCAGCGTGGGCAACAGAGTGAGACTCCAACTCAGAAAAAAAGAAAAGAAAAGAAAAGACTTGATATAATTACAGTTTTCTTTAATTTGTTGAGCGTTGTTTTGTGGCCTAGCATATAACCTATCCTGGGGGATGTTCCTTGTGTTCTTGAGAAGAGCATGTATGCTGCTGCTGTTGGATAGAATGTTCTGTATGTATCTGTTAGGTCCATTTGGTCTAAACTATAGCTTAAGTCCAGTATCTCTTTACTGATTTTCTTCCTGGATGATCTGTTCTTTGCTGAAAGTGGTGTATTGAACTCCCTACTGATATCTCTCCCTTCAGATCTATTAGTATTTGCTTTATGTATTTAGGTGCTCAGATGATGGGTGCATATGTATTTACAGTTGTTTTATATTGGTGAATTGACACCTTTATCATCATATAGTGATCTTATTTGTTTAGTGTTACCATTTTGACTTAAAGTCTATTTTATCTGATATAAGTATAGCTACTTCTGCTCTTTTGGTTTCCATTTCCATGGAATATTTTTTCTATCCTTTCATTTTATATATATATGTCTTTAAATGTGAAGTGAGTCTGTTATAGGCAGGATATAATCAGGTCTTTATTTAAAAAATCCTTTCAGCCCTCTGTCTTTTGATTGGAGAATTTCACCCATTTATATTCAAGGTAATTATTGATAGGTAATAACTCAATACTGTTATTTTCTGGTTGTCTTATAGATCCTTTGTTCCTTTCTCTCTTTCTGTCCTTTGTGCTTAGGTGATTTTCTTTTTGGTATGCTTTAATATCTTACTTTTAAGTTTTTGCATGTTTACCATTGTCTCTTGCTTTGTGGTTGTCATGAGGCTTACATAAAACATCTTGTATTTATAATAAGCTATTTTAAGGATAACAACTTAACTTTGATTTTATATCAGAGCTAAACTTTTACTTACCCCCTCCCACATTTTGTTTTTGATGCCGTAATTTACACCTTTTAATAGTGTATCTCTTGAAAAATTGTTATAGCTATTATTTTTAATAGTTTTATCTTTTAACCTTCATACTAAAGATATAATTGATTTATACACTACCATTAGAGTATTCTGAATTTGACTATGTGCTTACTTCCAGTATGTTTTATACTTTTATGATATTAATTATGATCCTTTTCTTTTTTAAAAAGGTGGTGGACTGGGTGCAGTGGCTCACGCCTATAATCCGCACTTTGGGAGGCCCACGAGTTTGAGTCCTGCCTGAGCAACTTGGCAAGATCTCATCTCTACAGTAAATCAAAAAATTAGCCAGGTGTGGTGGCACACATCTGTAGTTCCAGCTACTTGGAAGGCTGAGGCAGAAGGATCACCTGAGCCTAGGACATCAAGGCTGCAGTGGCTATATGCGTGCCACTGCACTCCAGCCTGGGTGGACAGAGTGAGACTCTGACTCAAAAAAAAAAAAAAGTGGTGGGGGCTCAGGTCTATAATCCCAGTACTTTGGGAGGCCAAGGTAAGAAGACTGCTTGAGCCCAGGGGTTCAAGACCAGCCTGAGCTCAACTTGGTGAAACCTCGTCTCTACAATAAATCAAGAAAAATTAGCTGGGCATGGTGGTGCAAGCCTGTAGTTTCAGCTACTTGAAAGGCTGAGGCTGAAGGATCGCCTGAGCCTAGTAGGTCAAGGATGTAGTAGCCATAAGCATGCCACTGCACTCCAGCCTGGGCGACAGAATGAGACGCCAATTAAAAAAAAAAAAAAGTGGTGGTGATAAACATCCTTAGCTTTGTCTAGAAAGGTTTTTCTCTCTCCCTTATTTCTCAGCATTTTGAATATATTAACCCATTCTCTTCCTAAACTTTAAGATTTCTGTTTAGAAATCCACTGCTACCCTTATTGAAGCTCCCTTATATATGATTTTTTTTTTTCCCTCTTGCTGCTTTCAGGCTCCTCTCTTTTTAAAGAAATGTTTAATATTTATTTATTTATTTTAAACATGAGGTCTCACTATGTTGCCCATGCTGATTTCAAATTCCTGGGCTCAAGCAATCCACCTGCCTCAGCCTCCCAAAGTGTTGGAATTACAGATATGAGTCACTGTGTCTGGCCAGAATCCTCTCTTTGACAATTAAATTATAAGCTGGAAGTGGCGGTTCATGGCTGTAATCCCAGCACTTTGGGAGGCTGAGGCGAGAAGATTGCCTGAGCCCAGGGGTTTGAGACCAACATGGGCAACATGGCAAGACCTTGTCTCTACAATAAATAAAAAAATTAGCCAGACAAGGTGGCACATGCCTGTGGTTCCAACTACTTGGAAGGCTGAGGTGGAAAGATCACCTGAGCCCAGCAGGTTGAGGCTTCAGTGGGCATGGGTGTGCCACTGCACTCCAGTCTGAGCAACAGAGTGAGACTTCACCTCAAAAGAAGAATAATAATAATTATAATATGTACTCAAGTAATCTTGTTTGGATTGAATCTGACTGGAGACCTTTCACCTTCTTGTAATGGATGTTTATGTCTTTTGTCAGATATGGAATGTTTTCTGCTATTATCTCTTTAAGATTTCTACCCTTTTGTCTTTCTCCTTGAACTTTTTTTTTTCTTTGAGTCAGAGTCTCACTGTTTTGCCCAGGCTGGAGTGCAGTGTCATGCTCACGGCGGCCTCAGCCTCTACCTGCTGGGCTCAGGTGATCTTCCTCCTCAGCCTTCCGAGTAGCTGGAACTACAGGCACGTGTGACCACACCCAGTCAATTTTTCTTGATTTATTGTAGAGATGAGGTCTCACCAAGTTGCCTGGGCTAATCTTGAACCCGTGGGCTCAGGTAGTCCTCTCACCTGGGCCTCCCAAAGTGCTGGGAGTATAAGCGTGAGCCACCGTGACCAGTCTCCTTGAACGTCCATGATGTAAACGTCTGCTTTTTCAACGCTATCTGATAAATCCTGCAAGCTCTCTTTGTGTTTTTCATTCTTTTTTTTATCTCCTCTGGTATCTTTTCAAATAAACTGTCTTCAAGTTCAGTCTTTTTCCTGCTTGATCAATTCTGCTGTTGCTGCTCTTTATTATATTTTTCTTTTTTTTCCTGAGTAGGCGTCTCACTTCACTGCCCAGGCTAGAGTGCAGTGGCATGCTCATGGCCACCGCAGCCTCGACCTTCTGGGCTCACGCAATCCTTCTGCTCAGCCTTCCAAGTAGTCGGAACTACAGGTGCGCGCTACCACACCCGGCTAATTTTTGATTTATTGTAGAGATGAGGTCTCACCATTTGCCTGGGCTGGTCTCAAACCCACGGGCTCAGGCAATCCATTGGTCTCAGTTTCTCAAAGTGCTGGGATTACAGGCTGAGCCACCAAGTTCGGCCCGTTCATTGTATTTTCAACTCCAGAATTTTTTCTTTTCATACCTTCAATCTGTTAAATTTCTAATTTTGATCACTTATTGTCTTCCTGATTTCATTGGATTGTTTTCCTGTATTTTCTTTCTTTCTTTTTCTTTTCTTTTTTTTTGAGTTGGAGTCTCACTCTGTTGCCCAGGCCGGAGTGCAGTGCAACAGCACGCTTCTGACCACTGCAGCCTCAACCTCCTGGGCTCAGGCGATCCTTCAGCCTCACCCTTTCAAGAGTTGGAACTACAGGTACACACCACCATACCCGGCTCATTTTTTTTTATTATTATTGTAGAGATGAGGTCTATGCCAAGTTGTCCGGGCTGGTCTTGAACCCAAGGGCTCAGGCAGTTCTTTCACCTTGGCCTCCCAAAGTGCTAGAATTATAGGCGTGAGCCACTATGCCTAGCCTCCCTGTATTTTCTTAAAGTTTGCTGTTTCAGGCAGATCATAAATCATCTTTCTTTTTTTTTTGAGTCGGACTCTCACTTGTTGCTCAGGCTAGAGTGGTACAGCAGCACGTTCATGGCCACCACAGCCTCTACCTGCTGGACTCAGGCGATCCTTCTACCTCAGCCTTCCAAGTAGCTGGATCTAGAGGCACACGCCACCATGTCCAGCTAATTTTTTGATTTATTATAGAGACAAGGTCTTGCCAAATTGCCCAGGCTGGTCTCGAACACTGGGCTCAGGCAATCCTCTCGCCTCAGCCTCCCAAAGTGCTGGGATTTCAGGTACCTTAAGTTCTTTAAGGTCAATTACTGTGCTTTATTTTGTTCTTTTGATGGGGTCATATTTCCCTGCTTGTTCTTGATCCTTGTGGTTGTATGTTAATATTTGGGCATTTGAAGAAGGGACTCATTTCAGTTTTTGCAGACTGGCTTTGTCTGGGCAAGTTCTTCACCAGTCAGTCTTTCCAGAGATTCTGGGAAGGCTATCTGATGTGGTCCGCGGGTGGACATTTTGCTGAAGTCCTTAGTCAAGCTGGCCTGGTGCCTCGGTCAGCAGGTGGGCAGACCAGGTGTTTGCATCTGTGGGATGGGGCCTGGAGCTTGAATCTACTGGGGTGGACCTGGAATCTGGAACCTTGAAGGCAAGCCTAGAACCTGTATCCCCATGGGCTGGCCTGAAGCTTAGGTCCATGGGGGCTGACATGGTGCTGGGCCAGGGCTGTGCCCAGTATGCATGTGGGGTCAGGACTGGCCTGGAGCTTGAGGCCAAGAGTGCTGGTATGGCTCTGAGCACTGGTCTGGACACTGGGGCAGGCCTGAAGCCTGAAACTGTAGGCCTGGAGAAGGCCTGGAACCCGACTGTAGTACCTGGCGTTGGGGTGAGCCTTGGATCACTGAGGTTGGCCTGGAGGTGAAGGGAGCCTAGAGACCTTTGTTGCACAGGCCTGAAGCCGGAGGCTGTGAGATCCAGCCTGAGGCGGGGGGCGGTGAGCCTGGAAGCTCACTGGTGGGTATTGCCCTGGAGACTAGGGCAATGTGGGGGGGGGGGGGGGAGGGTGCCCAGCACCAAGTTTTACTGCGGTGAGCTGGCGTTAGGGTCACAGGTAAAATCTGTTTACTTCCCTCTCCTTCGATTAAGTGGGTGGTATCTCTCTCCAAGCTGTGGTGCCTGGGGTTGGGGAAGAGGTGGCAAGAATAATGTAACACGGTTCTATCCTCTTCAATGTCTTATTTCTGTGCTTATTGCAACAACTGGGTAGTTGTAATCTTTCTTTTTTTTTGAGTTGGATTCTCACTCTGTCGCCCAGACTGGAGTGTAGTGGCACGCTCCCGGCCACCGCAGCCTCGACCTGCTGGGCTCCAGCGATCCTCCCGCCTCAGCCTTCCAAGTAGTGGAACTACAGGTCACCACTACCACGCCAGGCTAATTTCTGATTTATTGTAGAGATGAGGGCTCACCAAGTTGCCCAGGTGGGTCTTGAACCCACAGGTTCAGACAATCCACTCACCTCGGCCTCCCAAAGCGCTGGCTGAGCCACCGAGCCCGGCTTGTTGTAATCTTTCACCTGGTTTCCTTAGCTCTTGTGAAGGTATTTTTGTGGTAGACAGTTGTTCAAATTGATTTTCTGCTCGGGGCCAAGTGCTGGAAATTTCTATTTTTCCACCTTGCTGACATCACTTTGGTTTCCCTTCCAAGTTCTGACTCTTCTCCTAACCAGCTTAAATCCCATGATTCACACTGTAGTTACACTTGGGCATTTCACACCAGTCAAGCCAAGCTAAGTCCAACTCTGCTGAACGTGGCTGGAGCAAAACACGCAGCCTTGGGGCCTGACATTGTTAAACCCATGACCACTAACCTCAAGTGTGGCTTTAATACATCTACACGGTATTTCCTTAGCTCCTTCTCTCTCTCTCCACCATCATCACTCTCGGCTTGTTTCCTGCTTAACAGAGCAAATAAAAGCAATTGGATGAGAACTTTACAAGCCCTCAAGGCTTCTCTTCCCACACCCTCCCTGCCTTCTTCCTGGTTGATGCTCCAACGTCTGACTTCTTCATGAAGTCAGAGGACCATCTGGGATCCAGACAAGCATCCTGGATCCCAATGTTCTCTGACCTGTTCAGACTTGACTCTAGTCCAGTATCTTGTCTCCTTCAGCATAACTTTTTCCCCCTACTGGTCATTGCTGTGAATTCATAAATATGTCCTAGAATTTCCAAAATCTTAAAACACCAAAACCCTCTTGAGCTCACATCTCTTCAGCTTCCCATCTATTTCTGTGTTGGGAGACAAGTCTCCACAGGTTTATCATGTTTCTGCCTATCTTAGAAATATTGACGCTGATGGCCTGTATTCCGGACTACCTTTTCAGAATGAATGGTTGTCTTAGGAGACAGGTAATTTTCTCTCCAGGGTAGAGCACATCCAGCACAATAAAGAACATGTGTTTCTTCCAGGCAAATGTTTGGTATGTTTGCTTGTAGCCCATTCTTAAGGTTCAGGCTCCTAGACTCGGAGCTCCTCTCCTATAACACAACCTTACAGCATGTGGAGGCATCACATGGCCCCTGTTGTGTCATCCTGTTGGAAATGGCTTGAGGAAATAGCACAAGAAAATGATATTCTGGCTACTGTGACTGCTATGAATAAAAAATATCAAAAGCATTTTTTTCTAAATCAATATGTCTTCTGCCAGTATCCATGATACTATGGTAGGCTAACCTGTTATCTTGCAAGTATGGCAAATCTGACTCTTTAGTCCATAACATTTTACTCCTTGTCCATACTTCCTATTTCCAACTTGATCTTGAATCCTACTAGATTTGCCTTGACCACTTCTTAGAAAATTGTCATAATGACCTCACTGATGACTAATCTCAGTGCATACCCAATTTCACATAGTAGTATTTGATACCGTGACCTCTCCCTTTACTTGGAAATACTTTTTTCACTTGGCTCCAGGATACTACCCTCTCCTGGTTTTCATCCTAACCCTAGTTGCTCCTCCTCAGGCCCCTTTACCGGTTCCTTTCCACCCCTCTAAACATCGGAGTGAGTGCCAGTGCTCAGGCCTCAAAATTCTTCTTTACAAAATTCTTCTTTACATTCATTTTCTAGGTAGTTTCATCCGCCTTGAAACACTATCCATGCAATAACTACCAAATTTGTAGTTCCTCTGAAATTGGGTTTTGCAGTTATTCTACCTCTAAATGCACAAGGGACATGAGAGAACACAGCTACCACTAGAGTTGGACCAGCAAGGTTGAGAAGCTGAATGGGAGACACGTCTGTGCTGTTTGCCCTCTGGGTCCATCTTCCATCCTTCTCTGCCCTGCTTTATCCCTGTGTCACCTGTCACCTGGGTTTTTGGTCGAGTCTAGTCAGCAGAGGCATCTGCAGGAGACTGAACAGCAAAGCAGGGAGGCCTCCTCGCCTCCGTTCCCTCCCTGCTGTGCTTCTGTTTCTCACAGCCACTGCAACTCTAGGGCTTCAACATCCACTTAGATCCTCTCCCAAGATTTTGACTCACTGAGCTCCTGAAAAGTTTCCTCCCTTTGTCCCTAGGGAGATAACAGCCTCCTGGTGCTGCTGGTCTGGATGCCTCACCATCCCTTGTTTCCTTCCTTAACCCTTACCTCATTCTCTAAGTAGATCTTTCATTATGAAGAATACAGGGCCAATTCAGTTTCCTGCCGGAATCCTTACTGGTAGAGCTGATGAATTCCAGAGATTAAAAAAATGGAAGGTATTCTGTTCACTTAGAACAATTCTATTCACCAGGCCCATAAAATCATATATAAATATACATATATGCAAGTTTTTAAAAATCTTTATTTACAAAAATTGTTATTCACGTACATACACACACCCTCCTTGCTTTCCTCATTTGAATTGAGGGAGTCTGGATTTGCTCCCACACATTCTTTACAATGAAATACATCCAACCACGGTATGGTTTTACCACAATTTATTCAACCAGTCCCTTACTGATGGTCTCCCTCCATCCCCCTTTTCTTGGTCCTTACCAAAAAATACAATATACATTGGTAAACATATAATCTTAAGTACTGGCACTTAATTTTTTTCCTTAGGGATAGATCCCCAGTAGATGCCTGGGTTAAGGAGTTATATATAAATGTTAAAACACAGAGTCACAATGTTTTCCAAGGAGGCTGTCACAATTTACATTTCCAACAGCAGCATATGAAATTAATTTTTTCCTCTGCTTCTTTGCTGTTAGTATACAAGATGACAACTTAGAAAGATAAAAACTTATTGGGCTATGAATGTTCTGGTAAATTTGTTCGAAAAGTTGCTCAAATTTATACAAAGTCATGGTATATCGATAATCTTCAAAAATAACTAATAAAAAAGGCTAGTTCTGGTTGCCATTTATAATTCTAATGCATGACTTGTGACTGATAAGAAAGGACTGAACTTGTGAATTTGAAATTAAATCTTAAATGCCTTATCTTCAAGTTATGCAAAAAAAAAAAAAATTCTTGGCGCAGTGGCTCAAGCCTGTAATCCCAGCACTTTGAAAGGCCATGGCGAGAGAATTGCCTGAGCTCAGGGGTTCAAGACCAGCCTGGGCAACTTGGCGAGAACTCGTCTCTACAACAAATCAAAAAATTAGCCGGGCATGGTAGCGCGTGCCTATAGTTCCAGCTACTTGGAAGGCTAAGGCAGAAGGATCACCTGAACCCAGCAGGTCAAGGCTGCAGTGGCTGTGAGTGTGCCTTTCCACTCTAGCCTGGGCAACAGAGTGAGACTCCAACTCAAAAAAAAAAAAAAAATTTATGTTAATCATCAAACAATATATGGAGATCACTGAAAAGTCTAAAAGTATAAGCATGGAAAGGAAAGGAAAGAATAATTTATACTAAGTCAGGTTCTAAAGGGAAATGTTTTAGGTTGACAAGAGTGAAACTCAAGGAAGTAGAAACGCCTCCTTTAAATAGAATATTGCAAAAATTCATTTCTAAAGTGGGTTATGAATACAGAAAATTTAAAAAGCAATTAAACAACTCTTGACAGTTTTTTAAAATTATTTTTCCTCTAGTCTCTGAAATGTAACATTTGTGAACTATATACGCATCTTATCACGTTGGTTATTTTTTGCAAAAATTTCATAAAACATCAAGAGAAACAGGGAAATACAAATAAAAATGGGTGGTTTCTGTGTTTATTGTTTATTCTGTGGTGCATACTGAGTAATCCAGCCCACATCTGCCTCCTTTCACATTCTAGATCTCTTAATTATTTCACACTTGCATATTTATGTAAATAATGCTTCTAGAAAATCTTCAGCAAACCAGAAGCAGGCAAAACAACGATTTTTCTGTAGTAAAGACGCAGCTCAATAACGGTCCAACTTACATATGCCAGCAAGCAGGAGGAAGAGACACAGATTACATGCTACTTTAAAATCTGTTACATATTTCATTTGGAATGCCTATGGGGTTGCAGAGGTACTGAAAAATACATGTGATGTTTAGTATGGAAAATTTTGTTTCATATGTCCTAAAGGACAAGAATTTCAAACTTCCAGTGATTACGCTAAATTCACATGTGCAGATCTAAAACATACAACTTGTGTTTTGTGATATACTCACATAACCACTACATTTCTAGGGTAATGTTTGTATATCCTTTATGCTGCTGCTTAGAATACTCAGTTCACTTCAGATTTTTAAAAGCTCATTGTAATAGAGCTGAGTATGTCTATTTACAGTTGGATATATTCTGATATGTATTCTTTAGCTGGGTATCATGTCACATCTAGTATAGCTATTTTTTACACATTTTTTGAGTTGAGAAATTGTATCCGTGTGAATTCCCATGTTCCTTCAATACTTTCATGAGGTTTCTTGCCCAGCCCACTAGAAGGGTTCCAGTGGAAGGGTTTTCCACAGCACAACCTGGTTGCAGCCTCAGGGTTTGCCCCCTATATGCACTCTCTGATGGACACTGAGTCGAGACTTCCTGCTGAAGGCCTTCCCACATTCAGAACACTCATAAGGTTTCTCTCCTGTATGGATTCGCAAATGCAGCCTAAGGGTTGACCTTTGGCTGAAAGTTTTGCCGCATTCAGTACATTCATAGGGTTTCTCTCCTGTATGAGTTCTCATATGTATAATGAGTTGTGAGTTCTGGATGAAGGACTTTCCACATTCACTGCACTCATAGCGTTTCTCACCCGTGTGAATTTTCTGATGTATAATAAGGTTTGATTTCTTAAAGAAGGTTTTTGCACATTCATTACACTCATAGGGTCGCTCTCCTGTATGAATTCTCTGGTGTGTAGTGAGTTCAAACTTTTGGGCAAATGTCTTTCCACATTCACTACATTCATAAGGCTTCTTCTCCATATGTGCTCTCTGGTGTACAATGAGGTTTGACTGGTGGGTGAAAGCTTTTCCACATTCAGGACATTCAAAGGGTTTCTCTCCAGTATGAATTCTCTGATGTTTGATGAGGTTTGCCTTATGAGAGAAAGTTTTCTTACATACATTACATTCGTATGGTTTTTCTCCAGTATGTATTCGCTTATGACTAATGAGAAGAGACTTAAAAGAGAAGGCCTTGTCACAGTAAGTACAAATAAAAGGTTGAACCAAGTTTTTAATTTTCTGATGTTTAAAAATGGCTGCTTTATGGCTAAGGGCTTTTCCACCTTTATTATACTCAGAATATTCTGCTTCAGGACGGGTTTTCTCTTGCTTCAGATAGAGAAGTGCTTTTCCAAATTCATTACACTCATCAGCTTGCTTTCTTGTGTAGCTTCTATTACTATTGAGTAAGTCTGAATTATATTTCAAAGTTTTTTCATATAAGTCATATTTATAGGGTATTTGTCTTAAAGAAACAAAGTCTGTATTCAGACTAAGTGTTTTCCCAAAGATACTGCCTCTTTCCTCAATTGAGGTTTGGTTCTTAAGAATTACAAATTGCCTTGCCTGCTCATCTGGATTTCTGTGGTCTCTCTCCATCTGGTCATCAGCCTTCCACACTTCTAGGATAGAGCACAATGAAAATGTACCTTGTCAATGACTTCACTACAATGCTATAGCATGGGAAGTCTCCACAAATGTCCTATCACAGGGCTGATTCTTTAGTTTGGGACCCAGTCTCCCAGTATTACATCCCCGGTACAAATTTTTCCTCTAAAAGAAAGTGGGCTAACAAACAATGTCATCAACTGTCAGGTTTTATTTTCAGTGACATCTCGTCAACTCCCTGCTGTCCAGAAGTAGCTCAGAAGTCTTCATGCCCCTTCCTAGTCAAACGCCTGCCCACAAAGTAACCACTATTCTGACCTCTACCTTTTTTGTTTTTGAACTTTAAATAAATGGAATTACACAAGAAAGTGGAACCCAAAATAGACACAAACAGCACTGCCAGATGACAAAATAACCTTAAAGTGGGGAGAAAGTGAAATAAAAGCAAAAGGCAGGCTGGGTGCAGTGGCTCACACATGTAATCCTAGCACTTTGGAAGGTCAAGGCGAGAGAACTTTTCGAGCTCAAGGGTTCAAGCCAGCCTAGGCAAAAAAAAAAAAAAAAAATGCTGGGCATGATGGTGTATACCTGTGGTCCCAGGTAATGAGGAGGCCAAGGTAGAAGGCTCATCTGAGCCTAGAAGGTCAAAGCTGCAGTGAGCCATGATTATGCCACTGCATTATGATTATGCCTGGGTAACAGAGTGAGACTCCAAAAAACAAAAAGCAGTAAACAATACAATGTGGGAATGTTGGCAATCCCAGGGACAAAGGATACAGAGGGGTCTCAGAGATGCTGAACAGTTACCACAGAAACCAAGAAAGTAAGTAGAGGAAGGTGTTAAGAAAAAATATCTAGGCAGAACTGAGTTTGGCAACCAACACTCTGATTTCAGATTACTATGGTAGAACCAGTACTGGTCTACATGCTTCTAGGGCTTTTTCTCTTTTTTTCTACTCCTCTATACCAAAATAACTTCCTAAAAGCATTTCTCATAGGTTTGCAGTGACAACCTTACTGAAGGGTTCCAAGTCTCTAAAGTAAAACTCTTGCAAACGGATGGTAAGATCCAGTAACTCACATATTCTTTGGTTTTGTCTTTTTTAAGAGATGGAGTCTTGCTTTGTTGCCCAGGTTAGAGTACAGTGGCACAATCATAGCTCACTGCAGCCTCGAACTCCTGGGCTGAAGTAATTCTCCCACCTCAGCCTCCCAAAGTGCTGGGATTACAGACGTGAGGCACTGTGCCTGGCCTAGAAAACTCATATTCTGTAAGAAATATAAAATCTAAGATCCCAGGCTGGGTGCAGTGGCTCGTGTCTGTAATCCTAGCACTCTGGGAGGCCAAGGCGGGAGGACTGCTTGAGCCTAGGAGTTCAAGACCAGCCTGGGCAACATAGTGAGACCTTGTCTCTACAAAATAAAATAAAATAAATAAAAAAAGTCAGATATGGTGGCCTTCACCTCTGGTCCCAGCTACTTGAGAGGCTGAAGTAGAAGGACTGCCTGAGCCCAGGAGGTTGAGGCTGCAGTGAACTATGATCACTCTGCTCCTAACTTGGCAACAGAGTAAGACTCTGACTCAAAAACAAAAAACAACAGAATCACTCACTGCTACTGCTGGTTTTACAGCTTCTTTTCCTACTGAAGTTGGTGGGAGACTCAATGTGTTTTTGCCATATATCCTACTTTTCTTTTAATGTGTTTAACTAACTGCCTCCCAAGCCAGCTTTGTCCTTGCTTTTATTTGAATGTTTTTGTTTTTTTTTTGAGTCAGAGTCTCACTCTGTTGCCCAGGCTGGAGGGCAGGGGCATGCTCACTGCCACCACAGCCTCAACCTGCTGGGTTCAGGCAATTCTTCCGTCTCAGCCTTCCAAGTAGCCAGAAACACAGGTGTGTGCCACCACACCCAGCTAATTTTTTTTTTAATATATTGTAGAGATGAGGTCTTACCAGGTTACTGGTTGGTCTCGAACCTATGGGCTCAGGCAATCCTCTCACCTCAGCCTCCCAAAATGCTGGGATTATAGGCATAAGCCACTGCACCCGGCCTGAATGGTTCTTTTAAGGATCAAATTACTCAGCTTCAACCTATGTCTTCAATAAACTTGACTTTCATCTTACACACTTCTTGTTATGCCTGACTCTTGTGATCCTGTTGCCATTTTGTCCAGGACAACAATGTCACTCTTGTCCTGAAAATCTACTCTCCTTGAGGTCACTACACCAATTCCCATGAGCTAATATCAAAAGCCACGACTCTGGCAAACTGAAAATACTAGTAAAAAAACAAACTAATTATAACACAAAGGGTTACAACATTTTAGGCCAGTATCAAGGCTCAGGATATTGAGTATCTGTAGAGTCAAATGGGGGAAAAAAGTAAAGCAGGGAGAGACTGGTATTTTGAAGTGTGGTTCAGAGGTCTGAGGTACAGGTCATCTGTCCCCAACCATCTTTAAAGGTTTAAGGATTTGAAAAATAAATTCCCGAAAAGTATTTCAAAGGTACTGATCTGTATATAATCCCTGGGCTATTGATTTCTCTGGCTTCCATCTGACCCTCCTTTAAATCTCCTCTAAAAAGTTCTGAATTGCCAATTCTAGCTATGCTATCCACAACTATTCTTGTTTCTCTAACTTGAAAATCACACCTGGTTTGATAACAGAATTGTTTTTAAGTTGGAGTCTCACTCTGTGGCCCATGTTTGAGTACAGTGGCACACACATGGCCACTGCAGACTCGACCTGCTGGGCTCAGGCAATCCTTCTGCCTCAGTCTTCCAAGTAGCTGAAACTACAGGCACATGCCACCATGCCTGGCTAATTTTTGTGTTTATTGTAGAGATAAGGTTTCACCAAGACCCAGGCTGGTCTCCCAAAGTGCTAGGATTATAGGTGTGAGCCACTTCACCCAGCCAGATAACAATTTACTAATGGGACACAGTTCCTAGCCTCTTGGACTTCAGAAACCTGAAAAGAAAGAAGATAGAACTTTAAAAAGAAAGAAGATAGAACTTTAGAGGCTGCACTAGCTCACAGTTTTGACACCTGAAGATCAAGGCCAAAACCATTTACTAATTCAGAACCTCATTAATTTTTGGTAACCCAGAAAGAACATAAATGCTACTAGACAAATAGTGAGCTCCACCTGAAAGTAAGCTACTACAATTCTTACCCACTGAAAGTAAGTTGCTATAATTCTCCAGCATCACATCCATGTACAGGATCCTCTGAGAGGGGTCCAGCTGTTCCCATTCCTCCTGGGTAAAGTCGACAGTCACATCCGTGAATGAAACTGATCCCTGAAATGGCATATTGTTATTCTTCCTAAGATGATCAGCATTTAGTGATACTGAAAGGGCAGACAAAAACTTATTCTTACCATGTTGTTGTAAGACCACCACACTGTTCACTGTTTTCATGTCTCATAAATACAGGGGGTGCCAGAAAAAGTATGCACATTTCAAGAGATGTTATTTATGTATTCCAGAAAAAGTATGCACATTTCAAGAGACGTTATTTATGTATTACTTTTCGAAGTGAATTAAATGACAATAGCAATGTGTAGTACGATGTTTGCTCAATCGTTCTGCCATTTTCTTTGACTGTCCTGCCTGTAACATAGTGAGCTAGCATTCATTTGATTAATGCCATCTTTTGAGCAAATGTCATACTTTATACATTTTTGGCACCCCTGTAGTTAAAACATTTATTCAGATTCCCCTATACCTCTGGCACTATCCTATTTTATATGTGTCTAGGATGAATAAAACACTTTTTGGTCTCAAGATGTGTACAGGGAGACAAGCATATAAACATAAATATTTGGCATTCAATGTTTTTGTTTTTTTTTTTGAGCTGGAGTCTCACTCTGTCGCCCAGACTGGAGTGCAGTGGACGCTCCTGGCCACCGCAGTCTCAACCTGCTGGGCTCCAGTGATCCTTCCGCCTCAACCTTCCAAGTTGCCGGAACTACAGGTGGGTGCTACCATGCCTGGCTAATTTTTGATTTATTGTAAAGACGAGGTCTCACCAAGTTGCCCAGGCAGGTCTCGAACCCGTGGGCTCAGGCAATCCACGCACCTCGGCCTCCCAAAGTGCTGGGATTACAGGCTGAGCCACCGAGCTCAGCCGGCATTCAATGTTACTAGTGCAGTGATAAAGCTCATATAGACATTACTTTTGTGATGTTAAACAGTTAATTAAAACTTCGAATATTTAAAGGCAGAAAAACAAAATATCAGGTACAAGTATACAACTCACCAAGCAATAAAAATGATAGGAAAAAACATTTTAAATATATAGTTGGATTTAACAGATTAGTCACAGCTGAAGAAATACTTAGTGAACTGGAAAATGTCAGTAAATATCCAGACTGAAATATAAGAAGGAACAAATGATGGAGAATACATTTAAAAGTTTAAATGGAACAAGCTAAAAAAGCCTAATATATTTGTATCTGAAATGTTAGCAGGAGGGGAAAAATGCAGTAAAAATAATATTTACAAGATAATGGCTAGTAATTTTCCAGAACAGCTCACACAAGGCCATAGTTTTAAGGAAAACACCACTATCCCCAAGTAGAATAAATACATTAAAACTCCCACTCTGGCATATTATAATAAAGCCGATTTTAAAACTCCAGAGGAAAAAAGAGGGATTGTCTTCAAAGGCACAACAAAATGAAGAACTTTTTTTTCAACAAACAATGGAAATGAGAATACTACTGAAATATCTCCAAAGTGCTGAAAATATCTAAATTAGCTGACAAACTTTTTGGAAAGTTGTGTGGTCTAGACAAATTTTTCTATAGAAGGTAAAGTAGTAGTAAATATTTTAATTTGCAAGCTGTATGTTGTCTCTGCTGAAACTAACTGACTCAGTCACCATACCACAAAAGCAGGCACAGAGAATATATAAGCAAATATGCATGGATGTGTTCTAAAAAACTTGATTTATGGAAACTGAAATCTGAATTTCATATAATTTTCACAGCACAAAGTACTACTTTTTCAATATTTACCTCCAACCATTTAAACATGCAAAAAGCACTCTTAGCTAGTAGGCCATACAACCAAAGCAGGAGGTCATTTGGACAATATGCTGTAGTTTGACAACCCCTGTCCTAGAATTCTGATTAGTACATAATAAATGTGAGTGTTAGGTATTATTATTACTATTAAAAGCAGTACCATAAGGAAGAAAATTAAGCCCAGTAAGAATTGTGTGCAAAAAAAAAAAAAGGGTAATATCAAATACATTGCCAAAACAGAATAAGCAAATATGGCATTCGGATGGTGTTGTTAAATAAATAAATGAATTAATTTTTGGAGGTCATCAACTTGGGGGCTATGGCAGGGAGAAAGTACCATGTTTGGGAGAAATATTTTGATTAAATTGTGTTTAAAATATACTTAAGTACTGAAAAATAGTAAGATAAATTTTTAACAGGATGGAAATACATTATGACAGACCAGCAGAGGGGGAAAAGTAGATCAAGAAAATCAGTGAACAAAATTAATTATAATGGGACACATGTTTGTTAAAAGACTAAGAACGCCAGGGTTTTAAAAACATATATATAGCTTGGTGCAGTGGCTCACGCCTGTAATCTCAACACTTTGGGAGGTTCAGGCGAGAGGCCTGCCTGAGCCCACAGATTTGAGACCAGCCTGGGCAACTTGGCCAGACCTTGTCTCTACAATAAATAAAAAAAGCTAGCTGGGCGTGGTGGCGCATACCTGTAGTTTCAACTACTTGGAAGGATGAAGTAGAATCACCTGGAGTGAAGTGAGCAGCATGTCACTGTACTCCAGCCAGACTCAAAAAAAATATGTGTGTGTGTGTGTGTGTGTGTGTGTGTGTGTGTGTGTGTACATATGCTTTTTATAAGAAGCAAACTTAATACACTTGCAACTGGCAAATTTTTCACTTTCCTAATAACGAGAGCAGGTGAAAATAAAAAATTTCTAAAGCTGGTTGCTGCAAACTTCTGTTGTTAAGACAGGGATAAAAATTAGAAAATTTGTTTTGAAATATTAGTCTCGTAAAGATTTATTGTTTAAAATAAAGAATTTTTCATTAAAAAGTTGCAAGTGGAGAAGAACAGAAGAAAAAATATTTTGAAAGTTGTTATATTCTAGGGTTGTATACATTACACTGGATGTGGTTTTGCATACTTGCTTTTTAGGTATATAATAGCCTACTTATTATTATGCTTACTTAGAAATATTTTACATGTATCTTGGAAAAACAAAATGGAAGATGAAATTTAATATTCCTATTTTGTGTGATAAACCATAAAACAATGACCTTTGCATAAAGGAATTCTACAGGATTTGCATATTTAAAAAGTGTCAGCACACTTTCCATGAACTTTGCAGACTCTACAACGTTTTTGTGGATACTTTGTTGAATTTATTTAAAAACATAATTTATTATGCGTTCAATTTTTGCATAATCTGCTTGGATTTTACAGCATTTCTGTATTGGAAAAATGCAAAACCCGCAAAATTTGTAGGAATCTATTTCTTGTCATTATTGTTGAAAAGAAAAACATCACAATTGATGGACATGTTGACCAATAATTACGTACTGTGGTATTCTTCACTTGTCCCATAAAAATATTTAATGGACTGGGCACAGTGGCTCACGCCTATAATCCTAGCACTTTGGGAGGTCGAGGTGAAAGAATTGCCTAAGCCCACAGGCTTGATACCAGCTTGGGGAACTTGGCGAGACCTCGTCTCTACAATGAATCAAAAAATTAGTTAGGTGTGGTGGTGCACACATGTAGTTCCAGCTATTTGGAAGGCTGAGGTGGAAGGATTGCCTGAGCCCAGCAGGTTGAGGCTGTGGTGGCTGTAAGTGTGCCACTGTACTACAGTTTGGGTGACAGAATGAGACTCCTACTCAAAAAAAAAATTTAATGCTAGGAATTTTTTCATCTCGGGCACTGTAGTATTGCTCCAATTTTTAAATTTCTTTTGATATTTATATGTGTGGTGCATCTGATCATATCTGTTAGTTTCAGTTGCAATCATTTTTTTAAAAAGAAAGTCCTTATTTATTTATTTGTTGGAGTCAGAGTCTCACTCTGTCACCCAGGCCGGAGTGCTGTGGCACACTCACGGCCACCATAGCCTCGACCTGTTGGTCTCAGGGGATCCTTCCACTTCAGAAAGTATTTATGTATGTTTGTTTGTTTGTTTATTGTAGTCGGAGTCTTACTCTGTCACCTAGGCTGGAGTGCTGTGGCAAGCTCACAGTCACCATAGCCTCGACCTGCTGGTCTCAGGGGATCCTTCCACTTCAGTCTTCCAAGCAGCTGGAACTACAGGCAAACACCACTATGCCCAGGTAAATTTTTTTTTTTTTTTTTTG
>NW_007253835.1:668725-677807 GCF_000164805.1 Carlito syrichta | reverse complement strand
CCAGGCGGGTCTCGAACCCGTGGGCTCAGGCAATCCACTCACATCAGCCTCCCAAAGGCACGGGATTACAGGCTGAGCCACTGAGCCTGGCAAAATTTTTTTTTTAATTGTAGAGATGAGATCTCACCAAGTTGCCCAGGCTGGTCTCGAACTCGTGGGCTCAGGTAATCCTCTCACCTCAGCCTCCCAAAGTGCTGAGGTGGGATTACGGGCACTTGACCAGTTGTAATCATTTCTATAAAATCATCCCCAACAACTTCACTTATACTTTGAGGATCATTTGGAAATACCTTGACACCTGAGTTACCAATAAACACTTCTAAGTTTTCTTTTTGGATCATATTTTGCCCACTCAGTGTCTGATTAATTCTCACCAGTACTAGATTCACTGTCATAGATTATCTGTGTTATATTTCTTTGTTTACATTACACCATTATATCACTGTCTGTCTCACTATCACTAATAAGAAGTTCACCGAATTCAACTTCAACTTTGGAAATCTCATCAGCATATTTTTCTTCATTTTACATAATTAGGGTCAATTATTTTTAATGTTAAAGTATGAAAGCCCTGGAATATCAAAATACAAGTATACAACACCAATTGCAACAAAATAATGACCAACTTGCAATTTTCTTCAACTACATTAAAAAAAGACATTGTGCAGTTGATATCAGATAATTAACCCAATTAACATTTTCCTTGCCTGACTATTCATTTTCAAGCAAAATATAATAACACACACATAAGACAACATTGCCGCATTCAGGAACAGAATTTGCAAAGATGTAAATTCACATCAGTGGCAACTGGGAACAGAACTTGGAATGACGCGAATTCAAGTCAGGGGTTGCGAATGAGTTAATATAACACAAACCCTGAAAACAAGGCACAGAACACTGGCACAGAAACATTACTTAATTTAAACTGAATTTCAAAAATATGCATGTAATATGACACCAAAATTCTTTTTAATTCTGTTCATTCATACAAACATACTTTTTGAAAAAAGAGAACTGGATACACCTACACAAAACTCACACTGGTTGCCTTTAAGGTAAGGAGACTGGCTTTAATGGTCAAGATTTAGTACTGAGTTAAGTGACATAAAATGAAGACAGACAGCATGCTAGGAAGGGCAGATCCTCATATGATAGAAAGAGTAAGAGACATAATTCATGTATGAACTGTGTAATACAAAAAAGATTAATATACATAATGTATGCAAATATGCTAAAATGTTAAATATTAACTAGACTGTATAACAGACTGATAATTATTAAGTTGACCCATAATGAAGTTACTGACATTTAACTGTTTTAATATACAAAACAGGCCGGGCTTGGTGGCTCAGCCTGTAACCCCAGCACTTTGGGAGGTTAAGGCAAGTGGATTGCTTGAGCCCGGGGGTTCGAGATCTGCCTGGGCAACTTGGTGAGACCTTGTCTCTACAATAAATCAGAAATTAGCTGGGTGTGGTAGCACATGCCTGTAGTTCCATCTACTTGGAAGGCTGAGGCGGAAGGATTGCCAGAGCCCAGCAGATCGACGGTGAGATGGCCATGAGTGTGCCACTACACTCTAGCCTGGGGTGGAGTGAGACTCCAATTAAAAAAAAATACAGTGGGGCTCGGTGGCTCAGCCTGTAATCCCGCACCTTTGGGAGGCTGAGGTGAGTGGATTGCCTGCGTCTGCGGGTTCGAGATCCGCCTGGGCAACTTGGCGAGACCTCGCCTCTACAATAAATCAAAAAAATTAGCCAGGCGTGGTAGTGCACGCCTGTAGTTCCAGCTACTTGGAAGGCTGAGGCAGAAGGATCGCCGGAGCCCGGCAAGTCGAGGCTGCAGTGGCTGGGAGCGGCCACTGCACTCCAGTCTGGGTGACGGAGCAAGACGCCAACTCAAAAAAAAAAGGTAATTTCTGTTTTTTTTTTTTTTAGTTTGGAGATCATTAGTTTATTATATTTACATGATGAAAGATTTCGCAACTTCAGAGGAATGGGTAGTTTCATGTTGATGCCATTTCAACAGTGATTTGCTTTAGTCCACATACTTTCCAAGACTGTCATCACCTCCAAATAAGAAACAATCTTTGTCATCTCCATATTCTGGGAAAAGAACTTTATTTCCACCTTTCACACTAACTGGTTGAATCTCCCCACCCTTTCCTTTGATACCTGAGCCAATGGCTACCAGTTGCTTGCAATACCTTCCCCTGAGATTTTTCTGGAAGTATAATGCCTCCCTTGATTACAGTTTTGGCTGAACTCCTTTCAACCAATACTCAGTCAAGGAGCAGAAGAAACTTTCTAAATGCTTGTCCTGTAATGGCTCCCGTCCACTTGCTCTGGCTCTCGTGCTGCACGCAAGGAGATGAGCCACTCTCTTTTTTTTCCCTCCCGAGTCAGGGTCTCAACTGTCATCCAGGATTGAGTGTGGTGGTGCAGTCCTGGCTTACCACAGCCTTGACTTCCTGGGTTTAAGCAATCCTTCCGTCTCAACCTCCTGCTAAGCTGGGACTACAGGAGTATCCCACAATGCCTGGCTAGTTTTTGTATTTGTGTGTGTGTGTGTGAGCTGGAGTCTCACTCTGTCGCCCAGACTGGAGTGCAGTGGCCACTCCCGGCCACCGCAGCCTCAACCTGCTGGGCTCTGGCGATCCTTCCGCCTCAGCCTTCCAAGTAGCTGGAACTACAGGCGCACGCTACTACGCCTGGCTAATTTTTTTGATTTATTGTAGAGATGAGGTCTCGCCTGCCAGGCGGGTCTCGAATCCGCGGGCTCAGGCAATCCACTCACCTTAGCCTCCCAAATGCGCGGGATTACAGGCTGAGCCACCGAGCCCAGCGAGGCTACAATTATTGAAGGAAGGGTATATATGAGGGAAGCCCAACATTCACATTGATACTGAAATAAAAATACCAATCTTCAATTTTACATTCAGCAAAAAATGTCTACCAGGTGCAGTGGCTCATGCCCATAATCCCAGCACTTTGGGAGGCTGAGGTGAGAGGACTGCCTAAGCTCAAGGGTTTGAGACCAGCCTGGGCAGGCAACTTGGTAAGACCTCAACTATACAATAAATCAAAAAAATTAGTCAGGTGTGGTGACACATGCCTATGGTTCCAGCTACTTGGAAGGCTGAGGCAGAAGGATCGCCTAAGCCCAGCAAGTCAAGGTTGTGGTGGCTGTGAGCGTGCCACTGCACTCCAGTCTGGGTGACAGAGTGAGACTCCTACTCCCTCCCCCAAAAAAGTCCCAAAGGGTATTTTCTAAACTATGGCACAGAAAAACAGACCCCAAGCAGAAGTGCTGCTACATGGAATAAAACCTGGCATTTGGCAAAGCAACTGGGACCTGGGGATAGGGTGCTATGGGTTGAATATTTTTGTCCTCTCCAAAAATTCATGTTGCAACTTCATTCCCAATGTAACAGTAATGGGAGGTATGGCCTTTGAGAGGTGGTAGGGTCATGAAGGTTCCTCCATTTGTGAATGGGATTAGCTGCCCTTCTGAAGGGGCTTGATGGAGTTAATCCTCCCTTTTGCCCTTTGCCTTCCATGTAAGGACACAGAATTCCTTCCCTTTAGAGGATGCAGCATTCAAAGCACCATCTTGAAAGCAAAGACCAGGCCTTCACCAGACACTCAACCTACCAGTACCTTGACCTTGCACTCCTAACTTCCTAAACTGTGAGAAAATAAATTTCTCTTCTTTCTAAACCAAGTCTCAGGAATTCTGTTATAGCAGCATGAAACAGACTAAGACACAGTATAACGAAGCTAAGGAAGCCATAGTGAAGGGGCCCTAAAATTCTGCATAAAAATTCATCTCAGATCTTTGGCTGGTTCCTAATACATGTAGGTAAAGGGCAAGCCACCAGGAGAACTAGCAGAGAGCCACAACTGGGAGACTGAGAGCCAAGCAGAGATGTCAGAGGTTGCATAGTATTGGGGAGATGTTGCAGTTTGAATCCAGCAAGACAGAGATACTGGCAGACAGCGAAATGCTACAACTGCCATGTCCTAGAAGAACCAGACCCTAGGAAAAAGGATTATGCTTTAAGTGATAGAGATCCACCCTCACAAATTTTTTTTTTTTTGAGTTGGAGTCTCACTCTGTCGCCCAGACTAGAGTGCAGTGGCCACTCTCGGCCACCGCAGCCTCGAGCTGCTGGGCTCCGGCGATTCTTCCACCTCAGCCTTCCAAGTAGGTGGAACTACAGATGCGTGCTACCACACACCCAGCTACTTTTTTTATTTATCATAGAGATGAGGTCTCGCCAAGTTGCCCAGGCGGGTCTCGAACCCGTGGGCTCAGGCAATCCACTCACCTCAGTCAACCAAAGCGTGGGATTACACGCTGAGCCACCGAGCCCGGCTCACCCTCACAAATTTTAAAAACATGGTCCAGGAGGATTAGAATGATCTGCCATTAACTTAACTCTCTGGCAGAACAAAACAACATTTTTTAGAGGGAGCTGTATATCATACAAGTCTAGCATCCAAACAGAAATTACTAGACGTGAAAAAGCAAAAACATGACAAAAACGAGATAAATAAATCAAAAGAAGCAGATATAGGGATGACTCACAGATTAGAGTTAGTACGTAAACACTTCAGATGAACTGTAAAGTAATATGTAAAAGAATACAGAGGTGGTCAGTAAACTATGTAAGCTGCAATTTCTAAAGCAACCACTTTAAAAAAAGAAAGATTGAAAAAAGGAACAAATAGGACAAATATTAATAAACAGCCAGGTGATATACTTAAACCCAATTGTGCCAGTAATAAAATTAATCATAACTAAAATAAACCAAAAGAAAGAAATTGTCACCGGGCTCGGTGACTCAGCCTGTAATCCCAGGACTTTGGGAGGCTGATGCAAAAGGATTGCCTGAGCCCACAGGTTCAAGACCCACCTGGGCAACTTGGTGAGACCTCGTCTCTACAATAAATCAAAAATTAGCCGGGCGTGGTAGTACACGCCTGTAGTTCCAGCTACTTGGAAGGTTGAGGCAGAAGGATCGCTGGAGTCCAGCAGGTCGAGGCTGCGGTGGCCAGGAGTGTGCCACTGCATCGAGTCTGGGCGACAGAGTGAGATTCCAACTCAAAAAAAAAAAAAAAAAGAAAGAAAGAAAGAAAGAAATTATCAGGCTAGGTAAAAACCATGACCAGGGCAGGCATGGTGGCTCATGTCTGTAATCCTAGCACTTTGGGAAGCTGAGGCAAGAGGACAGATTGAGAGTTTGAGACCAGCCTGGACAACATAGTGAGACCTCATCTCTACAAGAAATACAAAAAGAGTAGCTGGGCATGGTGGTGTACACCTGTAGTCCCAGATTCTCCAGAGGCTGAAGAGGGAGGGTTGCTTGAGGCCAGGAGTTTGAGGTTGTGGTGAGCCACGACTGTGCCACTGCACTTCAGACTGAGCAATACAGTGAGACCCTGACTCCAAAAAAAAAAACAACAAAGAAAAAAACCATGAGCAAATTATATTTGTTTAGAATACACTATAAATATAAGAACACAAATCACAAATAAGTTGGAGCAAAAAGATTACAAGATATATAATACTAATAATAGCAAAGTAGGATTTATAACAGACAAGGAGTATTTTCAGAGATAGAGGGACATTCCAAAAAGATAAATGGGTAAATCCATCAGAAGACAGAATAATCATAAATATGCACACAAGTAATAACCACATATGCAATGAATAACATATCTTCAAATTATATCAAGCAAAAACTGATAGAACTAAAGCAAGGAACAGACAAATCCACATTTGTCCATTTTGATACCTAGCTATCAATCAACTATCAAAACAGAATGAAGAAATTTTCAGAAATGTAGTAAAAAAATGTATCACACATCCTTTCTCAAAAAGCAACTATAGAATGTACTCCAAAAAAACAATAGTAATCCAAAATAGACAAAGGCATGGGAAGGGGCAAACAAAAGATCAACAGAAGAGAAAGCTGAAGGCAATTGCAGAATGGCAGTGATTCTCTAATGACACCAAATTGCTTGTAGTATAGATTGGAACAGGGTGATTCAAAAGCAGACATTTGAGGATTGTAGCCAAGATACCTGCTGCCACTGTACTAACATTTTATTAACCTGAGGGTAGAATGCCTGGGTGAGCCGGGCCCAGATTCTTATCTGCCCTTGTTTCGGAAAGTACAGATAAGACAAGTTTGGGACATGTCTTGAACATGTCCTGATATCATCAGTCTCTCCACTCCACCCCAGACTGCCCTGGATCAGATGAGGACATTCATTTCATCTCACAAAAGTGTTCTACTTTAATTTGTTCCTGAGAGTTGACAGTTGACAAATGATATAAGAAGCAGAAAATACACAGCATCCTACTTCCTCTGATTATATTCCTATCAGACATGCTATAATACCTTTTTTATCCACAGTTTTACTCTGCCAGATGTCCCAACTGCATTGAGCCCAACGTTTTTCTATGTTTTTCATGACCTTGACTTTTATAAAGTCTCAGGAAAGCTGAATCTAGGCTATGCCCAGAGATTCTATTTGGGAGCCTTTGTCTAACAGTAGCAAAATTTCCAGACACAGCTACATTTGTACTACTAGATTTGAGGCAGGGCAGGTAGTGTAGCTTTAGACATAGATAGATGAGATTTTGTTCTGTTTTGCAGGCAGATAACAGGTTAGGAATTGTAAAGCATAACGGCCAGGCACGAGGGCACTGACTTACTGGAACATAACTTCCTGAAACAATACCTGCACTGATCGATTAGGTCCCCAGGCCCAGCCCTGGAATGCTGGGCAACTGGTAGACTCAGCTTCCTAAATCCCCAGCCCCAGCCGCAGAATGCAGCGTGGCTGGTACACTCAGCTACCAAACCAGAAACGAGGCGGAAAGGGAATGACTGGAAGCACTGGAGTATGGTATTCCCAAAAACAACTTAACCCTTTTCCCATTTGCCCCAAAATACTTGCTAGTGGTGCCTGCAGCTGTAGTGTTTACCTCAAGATAACTGTCAGATTAGTCATAACCTTACCCCTAAAGTTTGCCTCAAAATATCTTGCTTTTATTATTTTGGCATTGCTCTAGTATCTCAATAGTCTTTGGAAACAAATAACATTATTCTATTTATGGCATTCTGTTTCATTTTTTTGAGTAATTTTTGTTAGAATTAGAATCAAGCTCTGTTTAGAAATAACTCCAAGAACAGTTTTTATATTTTATTTTCCCACTGAAAATTAGTCAGGTTTGCATCAGCCTCAAAGAGTATGTTTATGTAAAATTAAATGAATGTGGCAGCAAGCTGCACCCTTTTTCCTAAACGGGAAGTGGGTTAAGTTGTAAAACAATAACTTTTGCCATTATTTCAACTATTTCACATGACACAAGTTAGCTTAGAAGAAAAAAAGTCAGTGATCAATGGATTGTTACTGCATTCTGCACCTAGCATACGGCACATAAATTTTTGCACAGAAATGTTTTGTTTCAAAAGAAGACTGCTTAACCATCACCTTAAAGAATATAAAGGCTGGGTTCGGTGGCTCAGCCTGTAATCCCAGCATTTTGGGAGGCCTAGGCGAGTGGATTGCCTGAGCCCGTGGGTTCAAGACCAGCCCGGGCAACTTGGCGAGACCTGTCTCTACAATAAATCAAAAATTAAGCCAGGCTTGGTGGCTCAGCCTGTAATCCCGCACCTTTGGAAAGCTGAGGTGAGTGGATTGGCTGGGCCCGCGGGCTCAAGACTCACCTGGGCAACTTGGCGAGACCTCATCTCTACAATAAATAAAAAAAATTAACCGGGCATGGTAGTGCGTGCCTGTAGTTCCAGCTACTTGGAAGGCTGAGGCGGAAGGATCGCCGGAGCCCAGCAGGTCGAGGCTGCGATGGCCAGGAACGGCCACTGCACTCCAGTCTGGGTGACAGAGTGAGACTCCAACTCAAAAAAAAAAAAAAAAATTAGCCGGGCGTGGTAGCGTGCACCTGTAGTTCCAGCTACTTGGAAGGCTGAGGCGGAAGGATCACCGGAGCCCAGCAGGTTGAGGCTGCGGTGGTTGGGAGTGTGCCACTGCACTCCAGCCTGGGCGACGGAGTGAGACTCCAACTCAAAAAAATAAAAAATAAAAAAAAAGAATATAAAGCAGTCAGCTAACAGTAACTCACTGTGTCCTTTCTCTTAAGGCATCCATGTTCACACTCTCTCTCGAATGTGTCTTTCTTTCCTAATAAATTCTACTTGATCTCACTCTTAAATGCTTTTTTTGGCACTGATGTCAAGAACTCATGGAACAACCCCCACCACCCAGCATAAGATTTGCTTGTGAAGTATGGCCACATTGCTCCTAGTAAGTCTGAATCACTTTATATAACCAGCAGCAATACCTGAGTAGCTTTATCTCCCCTTAGTTAACGCTAGCTAATATAATTTAAAAACAAATGATGGCCGGGCATGGTGACTCAACATCTGTAATCCCAGTACTTATGAAGGCTGAGGTGGGCAAACTGCTTGAATCCAGGAGTTCAAGACCAGTTTGGGCAACACAGCAAAACCTTGTCTCCACAAAAAAAAAAAAAAATCAAATAAAAGATGGGCATGGTGGTACACGCCTGTAGTCCCAGCTACTAGGGATGCTGAGGCAGAAGGATCATCTGAGTCCAGGTTGAGGCTGCAGTGAGGCATGATTGTTGTGATCATGCCACTGCACTTCAGCCTGGGTGAAAATGTGAGACCCTGACTCAATCAATCAATCAATCAATGATATACATGCCTGAAAGGGAAAAAAACCTCCACCAACAAGACAAAAGATTATGCAAACCAAGGCAATATTAATTACAGTTACAGTTTTTAAAAACTGAATTTTATGTTGATTAGGAATACATAAGTAAGTGGCAAAGTCTTTAAGAAAAGAAAGGGAAAGCCGGGCTGGTGGCTCAGCCTGTAATCCCGCGCCTTTGGGAGGCTGAGGTGAGTGGATTGCCTGAGCCCGCGGGTTCGAGACCCACCTGGGCAGCGAGACCTCATCTCTACAATAAATCAAAAAATCAGCCAGGCGTGGTAGCGCATGCCTGTAATTCCGGCTACTTG
>NW_007253835.1:665079-668663 GCF_000164805.1 Carlito syrichta | reverse complement strand
GGCTACTTGGAAGGCTGAGGCGGAAGGATCGCCAGAACCCAGCAAGTTGAGGCTGCGGGGGCCAGGAGCAGCCACTGCCCTCCAGACTGGGTGACAGAGTGAGACTCCAACTCAAAAAAAAAAAAAAGAAAAGAAAGGGAATAATTAACAAAAATATAAAAATATTATATCAGCCAGGCTCAGTGGCTCAGCCTGTAATCCCAGCACTTTGGGAAGCCAAGGTGAGTGGATTACCTGAGTTTGTGGGTTCGAGACCAGCCCAGGCAACATGGCGAGAACTCGTCTCTACATAAATAAAAAAAAATAAGCCGGGCGCAGTAGTGCGTGCCTGTAGTTCTGTCTACTTGGAAGATTGAGGCAGAAGGATCACTAGAGCCCAGCAGCTTGACACTGTGGTGGTGGCCTTAAGTGTGCCACTGCCCTCTAGCCTGGGCAAAAGAGTAAGACTTGGACTCAAAAACAAAAACAAAAACAAAAAAACAAAACAAAAAAAACCCGGTGGCTACCTACTAGGAGGATTCAATAAGAAAAGGATTCAATCTGAAAACGCATCATTAAGAACAGAGAATAAGCCGGGCTCGGTGGCTCAGCCTATAATTCCGCGCCTTTGGGAGGCTGAAGTGAGTGGATTGCCTGAGCCTGTGGGTTCGAGACCCGCCTGGGCAACTTGGCGAGACCTCATCTCTACAATAAATCAAAAAAAAATCAGCCCGGTGCGGTAGCGCGCGCCTGTAATTCCGGCTCCTCGGAAGGCTGAGGCAGAAGGATCGCTGGAGCCCAGTGGGTCGAGGCTGCGGTGGCTGGGAGCGGCCACTGCACTCCAGCCTGGGTGACAGAGTGAAACTCCAACTCAAAAATAAAAGAACAGAGAATATTCTATTTCTTAACCTGGAAGCATACATGGGCACCCATTTAATTACTATCCTTTAACACACACATATTTGTTACACATGTTCTTATAACACATATACACAGCCATAATGTTTTATATACTACTCTGTATATGTGTTATGTTACATAGTTTAAAAATTAGGGAAGAGGTCGGGCTCGGTAGCTCAGCCTGTAATCCCAGCGCTTTGGGAGGCTGAGGTGAGTGGATTGCCTGAGCCTGCGGGTTCAAGACCTGCCCAGGCAACTTGGCGAGACCTCATCTCTACAATAAATCAAAAACTAGCTGGGCGTGGTAGTGCACGCCTGTAATTCCGGCTACTTGGAAGGCTGAGGCGGAAGGATTGCCGGAGCCCAGCGGGTCAAGGCTGTGGTGACCAAGAGCGTGCCACTGCACTCCAGTCTGAGCAATGGAGTGAGATGCCAATGCAAAAAAAAAAAAATTAGGGAAGCTGGGCGCAGTGGCTCATGCCTGTAATCCCAGCACTTTGGGAGGGCAGAGGCCAGAGGATTGCCTGAGCCCAGGAGTTTGAGACCAGGCTGGGCAACTTGGTGAGACCTCACCTCTACAATATATCAAAAAATTTGCCAGGCATGGTGGCGCGTACCTGTAGTTCCAGCTACTTGGAAGACTGAGGCGGAAAGATCGCCTGAGCCCAGCAGGTCGAGGTGAGCATGCCACTGCACTCTACCCTGGGCGACAGAGTGAGACTCCAACTCAAAAAATAAGAGAAAGAAATCTTCAATGCAAAAAGAAATGACCTACAAGCCACAAAAAGACACAGGAGAAACCTTAAATGCATATTTTTCAGTGAAGGAAACCAATCTGAAAAGGCTACCTACTGTTTGAATTCAACTATATGTCATTCTGGAAAAGGCAAAACTAGGGAGATGAGATAGTAACAAGGTCAGAGGTTGTCAGGGGCTTAGGGAAAGGGACGAAAGGATGAATAGCTGGTGTGCAGGGGATTATTAGGGCAGGAAAACTATTCTGTATGCTATAATCAATGGTGGATACATGTCATACATTTGTCAAAACACAAAGAATGTACAACACACAGTGGGAACCCTAATGTAAACTACGGACTTTATTTAAAGTATCAATATTGGCTCATCAACTGTAACAAGTATACACATTAATTCATGATATTAATAATAGGGAAAAGTGGGGGAGGTAGGAATGAGGGAGTATGTGAGAACACTGTATCTTTCACTCAATTTTTCTGTGAAAACCAAAACTGCTCTAAAAAATGAAGTCTATTAATTAAAACAAAACACATATAAACAAAACAGTATGATTAATATACTTTATTACATTTGTACCTATAATTGTGCTTGTGTAAATATGTACAAATAAGCTCCAGAAAGCTACTTAAGAAAGAAATGACAACACAACCTGTGAGAAGTGGAGGAGGAGAATTTAAATATCTACATATTTACCGAGTTTTCTGACATGGTGCTAAACTGACTAGATAAAACAAAATACAAACAATAACACTCTGAACTTGACTGAAGAATGCTATATGAAACAACCATACACAAACTAATAGCCCATCCAATTTTGGTTGTTTCTGGGGATACTGTCTAAAACATCACCTATATGAAGATCCATACAATTTATTGAGACCTAATGTAGAGAACCAAAGAACGGGTACTCATAACAAATGCAAAACACTTAATTCAATTGGTTTTTTGGCTGCTGGTATTGATCAGTTATTCTTACTATGTATTCCTTGAGCTCTGCTCATTTATACTTTCCTATTTCATTTTCAGGATCCTTATAAACCTCCTCAAATGCACTAAAAAACAAAGTGGGGAACAAACAACTCACCTGGGATTTGTTCATTTTCTGCAGTTTGGGGGCAAAGGCAGGGAACTATGAAGGCAGAACTGGAATAGAGGGAAAAGGAAGCCAATGTTAATAAAGGTCTGACCTGCCTCACAATTCTGAGAATGACTTACTTAGAAATCCCTACATGCCAACTAGGAAAATACCATCCTCGGGATAGTCCCTTTGCCTCTTCAGTAGCACCTACCGCCAATCAAATGTTATGACATATTCAAAAGGGCAAAACTGTGACAACAAACTACCAAGAGACAAAGCAATCACCAGAACCCTCAACTGCTAAAGCAAACAGAGAATTCAAAGCAACTATGATTCCTATACTAAAGGCTTTAATGGAAAAGGTACACAGCATGAATGAATAAACAGAGAATTTCAGCAAAGATGAACATAGCAAGAAAAATTCATGGCTGGGTGTTGAGGCTCATGCCGGCAATCCCAGCATTCTGGGAAGCCAAGGTGGGAGGAATGCTTGAGCCCAGAAGTTGGAGACCAGCCTGGGAAACATAGCAAGTCACCATTTTGATGAAAAAAATTGTTTTTCAATTAAAAAAAAAGAGAAAAAATCACATGGAAATGATACAGAAAAAAAAGTACAGTAACAGAGATGAAACATTACCTTCAACAAGCTCATTAGTAGACTCAACAGAGCTAAGAAAAGTTTCAATAAATCTGAAGATATATCAAAGGAAATTACCCAAACTGAAATAAAGAGCATAATGAAAGGAAAAAATAATTTTAAAAAAGCATCTAGGCCGGGCTCAGTGGCTCAGCCTGTAATCCTGCGCTTTGAGAGGCCGAGGTGAGTGGATTGCCTGAGCCGGCGGGGTCGAGACCCGCCTGGGCAACTTGG
>NW_007253835.1:661107-664940 GCF_000164805.1 Carlito syrichta | reverse complement strand
ACCCCAACAAAAAAAAAAAAAAAAAGCGTCCAAGAGCTGTGGGACAACATCAAATTGTCTAACAAGTAGGTAACTAAAATTTCAAAAGGAAAAAAGAAGTATTTGGAGACATAATGACCAAGAATTTTCCGAAAATAATGAATAAACCCACGAGTATCCAAGAAACTCAGATCATCTATCCAAACAGGATAAATGCCAAAAATAAACCAAAACCGGCTGGGCGCAGTGGCTCACGCCTATAATCCCAGCACTTTGGGTGAAAGAATTGCCTGAGTCCACAGGTTCAACACCAGCCTGGGCAACTTGGCAAGACCTCATCTCTACAGTAAGTCAAAAAATTAGTCAGGCATGGTGGTGCACACCTATAGTTCCGGCTGCTTGAAAGGCTGATGTGGAAGAATAACCTGAGCCCAGCAAGTTGAGGCTGCAGTGGCCATGAGCGTGCCACGGCACTCCAGCCTGAGTGACAGTGTGAGACTCCAACTCAAAACAAGCAAACAAAAAAAACATTGCACTCCAGTCTGGGCAAGGAGTGAGACTCCAACTCAAAAACAACAACAACAACAACAACAAACTAAAAACAAAGATTAAAAGAAAGTTTTTTCAAAGTAGTCAGAGGGGGAAAAGACATGTTAAATAAAGAAGAACCAAGAGTAAGAATCACAGTCTTCTTATCTTCAGAAACCATGCAAGCCAGAAGACAACTTAATGACCTCCTTAAAATTATTTAAGAAAAACAGCCGGGCTCGGTGGCTCAGCCTGCAATCCTGCGCCTTTGGGAGGCTAAGGTGAGTGGATTGCCCGAGCCCGCAGGTTTGAGACCCACGTGGGCAGGCAAGACCTCATCTCTACAATAAAATCAAAAAATTAGCCGGGTGTGGTAGTGCACGTCTGTAATTCTGGCTACTCAGAAGGCTGGGGCGAAAGGATTGCCAGGGCCCAGCAGGTCGAGGCTGCGGTGGCCCGGAGCGGCCACTGCACTCCAGTCTGGGCGACAGAGTGAGACTCCAACTCAAAAAAGAAAAAGGCCGGGCTCGGTGGCTCAGCCTGTAATCCCAGCACTTTGGGAGGCTGAGGTGAGTGGACTGCCTGAGCCCGTGGGTTTGAGACCCGCCTGGGCAACTTGGCGAGACCTCATCTCTACAATAAATCAAAAAATTAGCCGGGCGTAGTAGCACGCACCTGTAGTTCCAGCTACTTGGAAGGCTGAGGCGGAAGGATCACCGGAGCCCAGCAGGTCGAGGCTGCGGTGACCAGGAGCGGCCACTGCACTCCATTCTGGGCGACAGAGTGAGACTCCAACTCAAAAAAAAAAAAAGAAAAACAATAAATAAGGCAAAAAACCAATCAACCCAGAATTCTATATTTAGCAAAATAAATTTCAAAAATTAAAATGAAATAAAAACCTTTTCAAACAAAAACAGAATTCATAAAAAGTGTTTTATTATGAAAAAAAGTTTAAAAAATTTATTTGGGCAGAGCATGGTGGCTCATGTCTATGATTCCAACACTTTGGGAGGCCAAGGTAAGAGGACTGACTGAGCCCACCAGTTTGAGACCAGCCAAGGCAACTTGGTGAGACCTTACCTCTACAATAAATCAAAAAAATAAAAATAAAAAAATTAGCCAGGCACCGTGGCGCATCCCTGTAGTTCCAGCTACTTGGAAGGCTGAGGCAGAAGAATCACCTGAGCCCAGCAAGTCAAGGTTGCAGTGGCTGTGAGTGTGCCACTACACTCCAGCTTGGGCAATAGAGTGAGACTCCAACTCAAAAAAAAAAAAAAAAAAAGCGATTTGGATAGAAGAAATATGGTATCAGACAGAAACCTGGGTCTACACAAAAAAATAAAAATCTCTGAGATGGCTAAAATTAATATAATCAATACTTTTTACTGTCCTTTTTTTTGAGTTGGAGTCTCATTCTTTGTCACCCAGGCTGGAGTACAGGCACGCGCTACCGCGCCCAGCTAATTTTTTGATTTATTGTAGAGATGAGGTCTTGCCAAGTTGCCCAGGCGAGTCTCAAACCCACGGGTCCAGGCAATCCACTCACCTCAGCCTCCCAAGGCATGGGATTACAGGTTGAGCCACCAAGCCCCGGCTAATTTTTTTATGTGTTGTAGTGATAAAGTCTCACCAAGTTGCCTGGGCTGGTCTCGAACCTGTGGGCTCAGGCAATCCTCTCACCTTGGCCTCCCAAAGTGCTAGGATTATAGGCGTGAGCCACTGCACCTGGCCACTTTTAAGAATCTTATAGAGTGATTAAAAGCAGTAAAAAGATGGCCTGGCTTGGTGGCTCAGTCTGTAATCCCAGCCCTTTGGGAGGCCAAGGCGAGTGGAATGCCTGAGCCCGGGGGTTCAAAACCAGCTCTGGCAACTTAGCGAGACCTCTTCTCTACAATAAAAAAAATAAAAACCAGCTGGGTACTGTAGCATGCACCTGTAGTTCTGGCTACTTGGAAGGCTGAGGTAGAAGGATCACCAGAGCCCAGCAGGTCGATGCTGGGGTGGCCGTGAGTGTGCCATTGCACTCCAGCCTAGGCGACAGAGTGAGACTCCAACTCAAAAAATAATAATAAAAAAGATTATTAAAAGCAGAAAAAATAGAATTATTTGAGTTTACAGCATATATAAAAGTAAAATGTATGACAACAATAGCACAAAAGATAGGAGAATGAAATTGGGAGTGTACTGCTGTAAGTATACATACATAAAACAGTATGATCATCTTCAAAGATCCACTATGATTAACACAAGATATTTATTGTAAACTCTAGGGTAACCACTAAAAACTTTGTAAAATTTTTACACATATACAATAAGCAAGAAGTAGATATAAAATGTAACCATAAAAAGTACCCATCTAAGCCAAAAGTAGGTAGAAAACAAGGAAAGTAGGAAACAAAGAGCAGAAGAGACAAGGAAGAAAACTAGTAAGATGGTAGACTTTTTTTTTTTGTGTTGGAGTCTCACTCTGTTGCCCAGACTGGAGTTCAGTGGCCGCTCCTGGCCACCACAGCCTCGACCTGCTGGGCTCCGGCGATCCTTCCGCTTCAGCCTTCCGAGTAGCCGGAATTACAGGCGCGTGCTACCACGCCCAGCTAATTTTTTTATTTTATTTATATTGTAGAGATGAGGTCTCACCTGCCCAGGCGGGTCTCGAACACTCGGGTTCAGGCAATCCACTCCACCTCAGCCTCCCAAAGGCTCAGGATTACAGGCTGAGCCACCGAGCCCGGCTAAGATAGATTTTAATCTAACTGTACAATAATTGGTATAAACACACCAATTAAACGGCAGAGGTTGAATGGAATTATAAAAGCAAGACCAAAGTATGTGCTTCTATAAGCAGTTTGTCTTAAATACAAAACATAACTTAGCTACATTAACTCTTTGCACTCAGATGTCCCCTCTCAGGAGCATAAGAGATTGCTGGTGATTATATAGGACAAAGTTATGCCAGCACAAAGTTTTCAAAAATGTATATTTTCTTGAAGTTTTCCATTGAAATTGCACAGAAAAGAAAATAAAGAGATGGAATATATGCTGAGATATATGTAAAAAGAAAATCAACTGGCATTACATAGAAAGAGAATGTGTAAAGTGCTTTTACAGTGGTGCATAGACTGGATAATAAATTACATATTACTAATGTGGGAAGAAGAAAACCAGACTGAATTGTCTGCTTCAACAGGAAAACACCAGGTGGAAGACACCAAACAAATTACTATTGCACAATAAGTAACAATGAACCTACAGCCGGGCTCGGTGGCTCAGCCTGTAATCCCGCGCCTTTGGGAGGCTGAAATGAGTGGATTGCCTGAGCCCGCGGG
>NW_007253835.1:657669-661087 GCF_000164805.1 Carlito syrichta | reverse complement strand
TGGTCACTGCATTCCAGTCTGGGTGACAGAGTGAGACTCCAACTCAAAAAAAAAAAAAAAAAAGAACCTGCAATGCATGTTGGTGACTGTTTCATGCTGTTACCACATAATGAGAAAAATATAAGAGGTGTAATCCCAGCACTTTGAGAGGCCAAGGTTAGAGAACTGCCTGAGCCCAGGGTTTCGAGATCAGATTGGGCAACTTGGTAAGACCTCGTCTCTACAATAAATCACATACGCACAAAAAAATAACCAGGCGTGGTGGCGTGTGCCTGTAGTTCCAGTTACTTGGAAGGCTGAGGCAGAAGGAATGCCTGAGCCCAGCAGGTCGAGGCTGCAGTTGCCGTGAGTGTGCCACTGCACTTCAGCCTGGTCGACAAAGAGTGAGACTCCAACTCAAAAAAGAAGAAAAATATATGATATACACTTTTTACTTTTTTTGCCATAAATAAGTTCCTCGATGTCCAAAATTCCATTATAAGTCAAATATCATCACAATAAAATAATTGGTTCCAGTGCTATACTAATTAATATGAAGTGATTTGTTTTTTACTATTTCATAAAAAAGTGCGGTCAAGAGGCTGGTAAGTGATCCGCAAGATATCTCCATGTGCAAAGGGCTAAAAGTAAAAGAATAAAAAAAGATATACATAAAACAAAGTAAAGCTGGAGCAATTATATTACTATTAGACAAAACTGACGGCAGAAGGACTATCACCAGGGATAAAAAGTGATATCACATAAAATCACCAAGACATAATAATCCTACATGTATATGCCTGTAATTTTAGAAACTCCTAAATACAAGAAGCAAAAATTGGGCTGGGCGTGGTGGCTCAACCTGTAATGCCAGCACTTTGGGAGGTGCAGGCGAGAGGACTGCCTGAGCCCAAGAGTTCGAGACCTCCCTGGGAACTTGGTGAGACCTCGTCTCTACAATAAATAAAAAAATTACCCAGGCATGGTGGCATATGCCTACAGTTCCGGCTACTTGGAGGGCTGAGGGGGAAGGATCACCTGAGCTCAGCAGGTCGAGGCTGCGGTGGCCGTGAGTGTGCCATTGCATTCCAGCCTGGGCGACAGAGTGAGACTCCAACTCAAAAAAAATAGAGTTGAATAGTAATGAAAATCAATATGTAAAAATGGGAGTTGGGATTGGCAGTTGAGGGAAACTGCCAGGGAAGGGAGGGGCACACCTCATCAACAAGGGTACCTGCATAATGAACATTTGTAAACCTAATCCTGAATTGTACCTCACATCTTTAAAATAAAGAAAAAAAAATATATATATATATATATATAAATTTGAGCGATGTAGCTAAAGCAGTATTTAGAGGAACAGTTATAGCATTAAGCTGTTTATATTAGAAAATAAGGAAATTTTCCATTAATGGCTTCATCTTCCACCTTATAAAATCAGAAAGAACAAAAAGAGTAAAATTAAACCCAAAGTTAGTATATAAAAGGACATACAAAGGTAAGAGCAGAGCCAGGCATGGTGGTTCATGCCTGTAATTCCAGCACTTTGGAAGGCAGAGGCGAGAGGATTACCTGAACCCAGAGGTTTGAGACCAGCCTGGGCAACTTGGTGAGACCTTGTTTCTACAATAAATCAAAAAATTAGCCTGGTGTGGTGGCATGCGCTTGTAGTTCCAGCTATTCAGGAGGCTGAGGCGAAAGGATTACCTGAGCCCAGCAGGTCAAGGCTGGAGTGGCCGTGAGCGTGTGAGTGCACTCCAGCCTGGGGGATGGAGTGAGACTCCAACTCAAAAATAAAAAAAGACACAAAGACACAAAGTAACCAATATCTAGAATGATCTAGGAGTCATTACAGATGCCAGACATTAAATTAAAAAGTTACTCTTTTACAATAGAAAGATAGGGCCAGGCTCAGTGGCTCAGCCTGTAATCCCAGCACTTTGGGAGGCCAAAGCAAGTGGATTGCCCAAGCCGGCGGGAACCCGCCCAGGCAACTTGGCGAGACCTCGTCTCTACAATAAATCAAAAACTAGTTGGGCATAGTAGTGCACGCCTGTATTTCCAGCTACTTGGAAGGTTGAGGCGGAAGGATTGTTGGAGCCCAGCAAGTTGAGGCTGCAGTGGCCGGGAGCGTGCCACTGCCCTCCAGTCTGGGCAACAGAGTGAGACACCAACTCAAAAAAAAGAACAACAAAAAAACAATAGAAAGATAGTCATAAGCCAAATTAGCCAAGGAAAAAAGGGAGAGAAATCCCAAATACACAAAATAAGCGGGAATTACCAACAATAGAAGGGGGAAATCATAGAAAGAAGATTTATCTTCAATAGCAGTAAAATACTACACACTAAGAAAAATAAAGCTGGGTACGGTGGCTCTCACCTTTAATCCCAGCACTTTTGGAGGCTGAGGAGAGAAGACTGCCTGAGCCCAAGGGTTCGAGACCTCATCTCTCTATAAACCAAAAAAATTAGCCAGGCATGGTAGTGCACGCCTGTAGTTCCAGCTACTTAGAAGGCTGAAGTGGAAGATCGCTGAACCCAGCAGGTCAAGGCTGCGGTGGCTGTGAGCGTGCCACTGCACTCCAGTCTGGACAACAGAATGACTCTCCAACTCAAAAAAATAAAAAATAAAAAAGGTTTTACGAAGAATATAAGATGCTGATGAGGGTGACAAAAGGGGACTAGAACAAATGGGTAAAGACTAGTGGAAAATCCAACCCCATAAGGGTGTCCATTTATCCTACTATAACGTAACCATTAATTGGATCACATTAAAAGTACCAACAGAACTGACTCTAAAATACAGCCACGTGTCACTTAAGGACTGGGACTCGTTCTGAGAAACACGTTATTAGGCGATTTTGTTGTTGTGAGAACAGAGAACTTACACAACCCTAGAAGGTGCATCCTGCTACACACCTGGTTTGTACGTACAGTCTATTGCTCCTAAGACATAAATTCACCCAGCAGGCTACTGTCCTGAATGCTGTAGGCGACTGTAACACAATGGCAAGTAGTTGTGTATTTAAACACAGGAAGGGTACAGTAAAAATACGGTATTATAATCTCACGGGACCACCATTTTATGAGGTCCTTCGTTTGAATCATGGGAAAACTGCCATGCTCTCAACGTGGCGAAGGCTTTTGGGTGCCACAAACGTTAAGACTAGTACATTCACCCACTGAGAAATTTAAAAGCGTGTGCGCGACAAGAGCTGCCAGCGAGAATAATCGAGGCAAGTGAGAACTGTGTGCTACTCATATAAAGTACCAGGTGGCCGTGAGACCTTGGAGAAATCACTTCCCCTCTCTGAGCCTCCGTTCTTCCCTCGGTAAACGCTGAGACGACGACACCGGAAGACCCGGGGTGGACGTCAGGATCAGGCGAACACTTCACTGAAAGCTGACAAAGCGACCGCAGCCCCCACCCGCGGGGGAC
>NW_007253835.1:645430-657478 GCF_000164805.1 Carlito syrichta | reverse complement strand
GGGCCGCCGCCGCCTGCGAGTCGCCGAAGTTTGGGCTCCCACCCTGCGCGGGCACGAGCCCATCTCTCATCTCCTTCCTCTCGGCCCCCTAGGCCGCGCGGAGCTAACTGGCAGCCCCCCTCGTACCTGGAGGGGCGCAGCCTCCACTCGTGGCTCAGTGCCACGCCGGGTCGCGGCGCGGGGCGGCGAAGACGCGCGGAGACGGGGGCGCTGACACCCACTCGCGGCTGGAGGTGGGGGAAGGGCGCCCAACGGCGCGCTTGCAGCACTGCACATGCGCGAACTCAGGGGCTGCTTGCCATTTCCAGGGTCCTCGGAGAGGTGGTCCGCCGGCCTTCGGGACTACATTTCCCATAAGCCTCCGCGGCCGCGTCGTTAGGGGCTCTCAGAAAAGTCTGCGCCTTGTTAGGAGGGTCGGATGAGCAGCCCGAGATAATCCCTTGGCCTCGGCTGTTTCTCCCAGAGCGGATCGTGAATGACAGTCCACTACTTACCCTAAATACAAAAGATTACCCAAGTAATCTCTGATGATTGCATTTAAAGAAAAAATGCGTGCAAAATGAAAGAACATAAGTATTACCCATAATCTTCCAAAGATAACTGTAACCTTAAATTCACACCTTTCTGATTTTTTTTTTTTTTTTAGTTGGAGTCTCACTCTGTCACCCAAGCTGGAGGGCAATGGCACGCTCACGGCCACCGCAGCCTCAACCTGCTGGGCTCGGACGATCCTTCCACCTCAGCCTTCCAAGTAGCTGGAGCTATAGGCACGCGCCACCATGCCTGGCTAATTTCTTTGATTTATTGTAAAAGATGCGGTCTCGCCAAGTTGCCCAGGCTGGTCTCAAACCCGTAGGCTCAGTCAGTCCTCTCACCTCAGCCTCCCAAAGTGCTGGGATTATAGACGTCAGCTCTTTCTGAATTTTTTTACAAAACTAGCAATAAGGTTACCATGTGTGGCAACTAACTTTTTTTCCTTTTTTCTCCCCCTCCACTCGGTTTATTGAGGTAGAGTTGATCGTTATAAAAATTGTATATATTTAAGGTGTACAATGTGATAACTTGATGTATACATTGTGAACTATCCAGCATAATCAAGTGAAATAACATATACATCACTCTACATAGTCACTGTTTTTTTTTTTTGTCTGTGTGATGAGAATTCTTAGGTGATCCTTCTGCCTTAGCCTTTCATATAGCTGGAACTAGAGGCGTGCACCACTATGCCCAGCTAATTTTTTTTTATTTATTGCAGAGATGAGATCTCACCCGGTTGCCCAGGTTGGTCCAGAACCCCTGGGCTTGGGCAATACTCTTGCCCACATATTTCAAGTATACAATACAATATTGTCAACTATAGTCACATTGTTGTGCATTAGATGTCCAGAACATATTCATCTAGCATAACTGAGACTTTGTACCCCTGGACCACCACCTCCCCATTTCCCCTTCACCCTCAGTTCCTTCCTCCCTTTATTCTTAGAACCTTTAAGTTCACAGCAAAATATAGGCAGAAAATACAATTAATTCCCATATAGCTCTTGCCCTCACACACATACAGCCTATCCCACATTAGAGCAGTGTATATGATACTGCTGATGAACTTACACTGACATATCATTGGGACCCAAATCCAGATGACATTAGAATTCACTCTTGATATTGCTCATTCTATGGGTTTTGACAAATGCAATTATCCACCATTACAGTTTTGTACAGAATAGATTCACTGCCCAAAAAAATCCTCTGTGTTTCAATCTGTTCGTCCCTCCCTCCCCCCAACTCCTGGAAATCTTTGATCTTTTAGCTTTCTCCAAAGTTTTGCCTTTTCTAGAATTTCATATCATTGAAATCATGCAGTATGTAGCCTTTTCAGATCGGCTTCTTTCACTTAGGAATATGCATTTAGGCTCCCCAAGTATTTTCATGGCTTGATAGTTCATTTCTTTTTAGAACTGCATAATGTTCCACTTTCTGGATGTACCACAGTTTTTATCCATTCACCTACTGAAGGACATCTTGGTTGCTTCCAAGTTTTGGCAACTGTGAATAAAGCTGCTCTAAACATGTGTAAGTTTTTGTGTGGACTTAAGTTTCTACTTCCTTTCAGCGAAAAGCATGATTACTGGGTTGTATGGTAAGAGTATGTTTGGTTTTCTAAGAAACTGCCAAACTGCCACAGTGGCTGTACCATTGTACATTCCCACCAGAACTCACGAATAAAAGTTACTGTTGTTCCAAATTCTCACCAGCCTTGGGTATTGTCAATGTTCTGAACTTTGGTCATTCTAATAGGTGTGTAGTGGTTACAACTAGCTCTTCATTAAAACAATATATAGTCGGCCGGGTTCAGTGGCTCACGCCTATAATCCCAGCACTTTGGGAGGCCGAGGTGAAAGGACTGCCTGAGCCCACGGGTTCGAGATCAGCCTGGGCAGCTTGGCGAGGCCTCATCACTACAATAAATTAAAAAATTAGCCGACTGGGGTGGCACACACCTATAGTTCCAGCTACTTGGAAGGCTGAGGCGGAAGGATCGCCTGAGCCCAGCAGGTCAAGGCTGTGGCGGCATGAGCACGCCACTGCACTCCAGCCTGGGTGACAGAGTGAGACTCCAACTTCAAAACAAACAATATATAGTCTCAAACAGATTCTATAAAAATGTGCTTACACCAGTGTTCATACCAGAATTATTCACAATATCCAAAGATGGAAACAACCCAAGTGTCCCCCAACCAATGAATGATACAATGGAATGTTATTCATCCATATAAAAGAGTAAAATTCTGACTGAGCCCGCAGGTTCGAGACCTACCTGGGCAACTTGGCGAGACCTCATCTCTACAATAAATTAAAAATTAGCCGGGCGTGGTAGTGTGTGCCTGTAGTTCCAGCTACTTGGAATGCTGAGGTGGAAGGATCGCCGGAGCCCAGCAGGTCGAGGCTGCGGTGGCTGGGAGCGGCCACTGCACTCCAGTCTGGGCGACAGTGAGACTCCAACTCAATAAATAAATAAATAAATAAACTGAATTGAGGGATGGTCTCATAAATATATACTGCTAAAAATACAAAATCTCAGCAAGATCTTTTCTTTGTTTGTTGTTTAACTGTTTTGTTTGATAGAATAAGTCCATACCTCATCAGAAACAAAAACAGAGTATATGAGAGTAATAACTATTAGATATAAAAATGTATTATAAAGCGAAAATAATTTTTAAAAAACTTTTAGGTACTGGCTCCAGAAAAGCCAAATAAAGACTTAGGAGTATATATTAATTTAGTGTTTCTGCCGGGCTCGGTGGCTCAGCCTGTAATCCCGCGCCTTTGGGAGGCTGAGGTGAGTGGATTGCCTGAGCCCGCGGGTTCAAGACCCGCCTGGGCACTGAGACCTCATCTCTACAATAAACCAAAAAATTAGCTGGGCATGGTAGTGCACGCCTGTAGTTCCAGTTACATGGAAGGCTGAGGCGGAAGGATCGCCGGAGCCCAGCAGGTCGAGGCTGCGGTGACCGGGAGCGGCCGCTGCACTCCAGTCTGGGCGACAGAGTGAGACTCCAACTCAAAAAAAAAAAAAAGCAATTATTATAATATGTGAAATAATTTTGACCTGTATGTTTGGCCAATAGTTAAATAATAATAATAGTGTTGGAGAAATTTTGAAAAAATATTCCTTAAATAAGTCTGGTGTGAAAGTAATACATAAACTCTTTCTGAAGGCCTCATATCAAAATGTTATAATTACAAATTATCATAATCTTTAATCTTGTGCAAAGATGTATATACAAGACTGTTTCTCACATTGCAATTTGTATTTGTAAAACATTGGGCATGATCTAAAAATATTTCAGTTGGTATAAGTAAAATATATTGTGGTAATATGCAGGTAGAATTTGGAAGACATTGAAAGTGATCATGTATACTAGCTCCATGGGGAGGTGTCTAATCCACTGAGAAATAAGAAAAGATGCAGATCACACAAGAATGTGGAGAGTGAGACCCTATTTTAGTAAAAAACATGCATATATATATATATACACATATTTTTTTCCTGAGTCAGAGTCTCACTCTGTCACCAAGAGTGGAGTACAGTGGCATTGCTCATGGCCACCACAGCCTCGACCTACTGGGCTTAAGCGATCCTTCTGCCTCAGCCTTCCAAGTAGCTGAAACTACAGTTGTGTACCACCACACCCAGCTCATTTTTTGATTTATTGGAGAGATGAGGTCTTGCCAAATTGCCCAGGTTGATCTCGAACCCTTGGGCTCAGGCCTCTTGCCTCCGCCTCCCAAAGTGCTGGAATTATAGGCGTGAGCCACCCTGCCCAGCCATATATTTAAAAGACCAAACACTGAAATGTACAAAGAGAATGGAGAACCCTCCCCAGCATGCATGCACGCATGTGCATACGATGGGTGCTGTGTTTCTGAAGATGTTGTAAAATTCACAACCATATAATCTTCTATTAATATCCCCTTAGGAATAAAGGAAAAGTGTAGAGAGTGTTTTTGGAAAACATATCGCATGTTTTTATTTAAACACTGCTTTAAATTATTTTGACTTTCCACTAAGATTTCGTAGTGTTTGTTCTCTTCCTAGACAACCCTACTGCACATCCTAGCGATTGTTTGCTCCTTTCAAAGTGTGTTACGATATCTCCCTTCACTTTGCGACAAGGACTGACACCATCACTATGTGCATGCTCTGATGACACTGCTATAGGATATACAGAGGTTTTCATTGTAATAGTGACAGTTTCATGTGGAACAAATGTCCCACAACATAAACAACAGTATGGTTTGTTCATATAATTTTGTTTTTATTTTTGAGTTGGAGTCTCACTTTGTCGCCCAGGCTGGAGATCAGGGGCACACTCCCGGCCACTGCAGCCTCAGCCTACTTACTGGGCTCAAGCAATCCTTCCTGGAACTACAGGCACACGCCACCATACCCAGTTAATTTTTTTTTTAATTGTAGAGATGAGGTCTTGTCAAGTTGCCCAGGCTGGTCTCAAACCGATGGGCTCAGGCAATCCTCTCACCTCAGCCTCCCAAAGTGCTGGGATTATAGGCATGAGCCACCGCACCCAGCCTGTTCATAGAATATTAACAAAAATGTTTTAATTTTTCCTTACTCGCTAAAGTGACATCACCATGAAGCACAAGCACATATCGCTATACATGATTGCATCAATGAACTTTTGTACTCTGTTCTATGAAAATCCATTGCTTTTTCTTACATTTTGAATGGATCTTTATGCCAACGTGATTTTGTAACATCATCCCTTGGTCATTTGAAAAACACTGGTTCAAGCCGGACTCGGTGGCTCAGCCTGTAATCCCGCGCCTTGGGAGGCTGAGGTGAGTGGATTGCCTGAGCCCGCGGGTTCGAGACCCGCCTGGGCAACTTGGCAAGACCGCATCTCTACAATAAATAAAAAATCAGCCGGGCGTGGTAGTGCGCGCCTGTAGTTCCAGCTACTTGGAGGGCTGAGGCGGAAGGATCACTGGAGCCCAGCAGGTCGAGGCTGCGGTGGCCGGGAGCAGCCACTGCACTCCAGTCTGGGCGACAGAGTGAGACTCCAACTCAAAACAAAAAAAAGAAAAACACTGGTTCACTGAGTCATGCAGAGCTTTGAAAGTTGGTACATCTTATTACACAGCCTTAAACAACCACATTAATATCACCACTGGTCTCATCAGAAAAGTTTCGAATATTGTAAAGCAGATACAGTCTTTTGCCAAAATTCAATTTCATGTGAAATCTCATTTTACCATTAAGCAACAAATGCAGTCATTGGTTTTCCTGGAAGTGACGTTTCACTTCACTCATTTTTCCTTCTCTCTCTCTCTCTCTCTCTCTCTTTTCTTTTAGAGATGGTGGTCTTGCTACATTGCCCAGGCTGGTCTTGAACTCCTGACCACAAGTGATCCTTCCACCTCAGCCTCCTGAAGTGTTGAGATTACAGGCATGAGCCACGATGCCTGGCCTTCATCTGTCCACTTTTGAGAAAATATCTACCACATATGCAGTCAGAATAACCACGTTTGACTGTCAGTGATTCATTTAAGTAAAAATAGCACTCCTTAAGGAAAGCAGCTAGTTCGGCTCGTGATTCAAACTGCACCAGGGCTTTTTCTGGAGACGATCATCGTGCTTCTGTGTGCAGCCCAAGTCTCTTCTGCATAGTTTCCATTTCCTCAGACAGAATGCTAAAAAGACATGCACTCAAGGGTTGAGCGTTACTACAATTAATAATCTCTACTCAAGGTCATTCCTCAAGGTCATTCTCCAGTAAAATTGACATTTCTTTTCTGTAAGATGCATGAGACTGGAGAACACAACTGTCTGTAGGGTCTGATGCTACCGCCGTGAATACTGCCACAGCACGGGCGGTTTTGCCCAAAACTGCTTTCGCCCCAGGATGCAAAAGGTAATTAACTCAATGAAAAAGTAAGTTAACACCTTAGTGTTATTTAGAGACAAATCTCTAAACTTAAAACGTTTTATTTGGGAAGCATGGGCTGCAATTTGGGGGCATGCACACAGACCCGGTGGTCTTCAGTATGTCGAAAGAACGAAGATGGTTGGGAGTGTTTTAAGAAAGGTAAATATTATGTATTTTTTTTGAAAGAAAGCTCGTTGGCACTAGAGAAGTTTCTGGGAGCTGGCAAGCTCTGATTGGTGAATACGACAGTAAGTAAAACTAATCTTAGAGTCACGGCAGGTCATTTCAGTAGCCACTAGGTCAAACCAGCCTCAGGGTTACAGCAGGCTGTTTCAGCATCTGGGTTGTGGAAAATTTCATTATTGAAGCCAGGTGCGGTGGCTCTTGCCTATAACCCCAGCACTTTGGGAGGCAGAGGCGAGAGGATTGCCTGAATCCGGGACTTTGAGACCAACCTGGGCAACTTGGCAAGACCTCATCTCTACAATAAATCAAAAAATTAGTCAGACATGGTGGCACACGCCTGTGGTTCTAGCTACTTGGAAAGCTGAATTGGAAGGTTCGCCTGATCCCAGCAGGTCGAGGCTGCAGTGGATCTGAATGTGTCACTGCACTCCAGCTGGGCAACAGAGTGAGACTCCTGCTCAAAAAAAAAAAAATTTAAATTTGAACACTTGCTATGTGCCCTGTGTGCTTTTTAAGCCTGCTGAGCTCTCGCTCTCGACTCTGATTTGGTTGGGTATGACCAGATGACCTGATTTGTATAGTCAACTCTCACACGATTTCTTGTACCTTTATCTGGCCTCTGAACCAGAGAAGGTTAATGTTTAAGAAGAATTTTTGAACCGGGCTCGGTGGCTCAGCCTGTAACCCCGTGCCTTTGGGAGGCTGAGGTGAGTGGATTGCCTGAGCCCGCGGGTTCGAGACCCGCCTGGGCAGCGAGACCTCATCTCTACAATAAATCAAAAAATCAGCCGGGCGTGGTAGCGCGTGCCTGTAATTCCGGCTACTCGGAAGGCTGAGCGGAAGGATCGCCGGAGCCCAGCAGGTCGAGGCTGCGGTGGCCGGGAGCGGCCACTGCCCTCCAGTCTGGGCGACAGAGTGAGACTCCAACTCAAAAAAAAAGAAGAATTTTTGGCCAAATTTTATCAGCCATTCCTTCTCCTTGCCAGTGGCTTTATTCGGCACTCCTGCAATGCCTGGTTAAGTTTGTCGAGGACTTGCTGGGTGGCAGCCACTGTATTAGGGCATAGCTGTGACCAAGGCATAAGTTTTCTGTCCTTGTGGAGCTTACACACTAGTTGGAGGTACAATAAGAATAATCAATAAGTAAAATACTGAGGGTGCCAAAAAATGTACATACATTTTAAGAAAGGAAAAAACTGCTGGGCATGGCGTCTCATACCTGTCATCCCAGCATTTTGGGAGGCGGAGGTGAGAGGATTCCCTGGACCCAGGGCTAGGAGTCCAGCCTGGGCAACTTGGTGAGACCTTGCCTTTACAGTAAATAAAAAAATTAGCCAGGTGTGGTGGCACATGCCTATGGTTCCAGCTACTTGGAAGGTTGAAGCAGAAGGATTACCTGAGTCCAGCAGGTTGACACTGGGGTGGCTGTGAGTGTGCCACTGCACTCCAGCCTGGGCGACAGAGTGAGACTCCAACTCAAAAAAAAAAAGTTGCCTGCATTTTTACAGGCATTTTTACACTCTTGGTGTCATGAAGTTCTATAGGTTTCGCAAGTGCATATTGTCCTGTATCCACCATTACAGCATCATACAGAAGAGCATTACCACTCTAAAAATCCCTTGTAGGTTAGGCAGTATGGCATTATGGTGGTTCATGCCTGTAATCCCAGCACTTTGGGAGGCCGAAGTGGGAGGATGCTTGAATTTGGGAGTCCAAGACCAGCCTAGGCAACATAGCGAGACCTGTCTCTCTACCAAAAAAAAAAAAAAAAAAGCTGGACATAGTGGTGCATACTTGTAGTCCTAGTGACTCAGGAGGATGAGGTGGAAGGATCGAGTCTATGGTAAGCCATGATCATGCCGCTGCACTCTAGTCTAGGTGACAGTGTGAGATCCCGACTCCAAAAAAAAAAAATCCCTTTTCCTTTATTATTCACTTTCCCTCATGTTGCCCTCCCGGCCATCACTTATCTTTGTACTGTCTCCATAGTTATATCTTTTCTAGAACGTCATATTGTTGGAATTATACAGCATGTAGTCTTTCCGGTCTGACTTTCTCACTTATGAATATGCATTTAAGGTTCTTCTGTGCCTTTTTGTGACTTGATAGCTCACTTCTTTCTATTGCTAAGTAACATTCCTTTGGAGGCATGAATTACGGTTGGTTGATCCATTTACCTTTTGAAGGATCCCTTGGCTGTTTCCAGTGTTAGGTAGTTATAAATAAAGTTATTATAAACCTTCATGTGTAGGATTTTTGTGTGGACATAAGTTTTCAATTCAACTGGATAAATACTTAGAAATGTGATTGCTGGATCATATGGCAAGACTATGTTTAGCTTTGTAAGAAACTGCCAAACTGTCTTCCAAAGTGACTGTACTGTTTGTAGTCCTCCAGCAATGAATGAGAGCTCATGTTGCTCTGTATCCTTACCAGCATTTGATATTGTCAGCTTGTTGGATTGTGGATGTGCAGTAGCATCTCACTTTAATGTGCAATCCTTGATAACATACGATGGTGGGAATATTTTCACATGCTTATTTGCCATCTGTGTATCTTTGGTGAGCCCGTTTTTATATTGGGCTGTTTGTTTTCTTCTTGTAGAATTCGAAGAACATATCTAGCACCAAGATTTTGGTTTCTAAATACCATTCTCAGCTGGGTATGGTGGCTCACGCCTATAATCCCAGCATTTTGGGAGGCCGAGGTGGGAAGATTGCTTGAGCCCAGAAGTTTGAGACCAACCTAGGCCACACAGCAAGACCTCATCTCTACAAAAAATTAGCCGAATGTGTTGGCAAATGCCTGTATTCCCAGTTACTTGGGAGACTGAGGGGGAAGGATCACCTGAGCCCAGGAGGCTGAGGATGCAGTGCGCTGTGATCGGGTCATACTGCACTCCAGCTTGAGGGACAGAGTGAGACCCTGACTCAAAAAAACAAAACAAAACAAAAAATCTAGCACCTGGATCTTGGTTTCTAAATGCCATTCTGCACTAAAAGGTGCCAGAACTCTTTGGATAAGTGGTTGATTACAGGAGTGAGGGCAAGGAAAAACAAGATGAGCCTGGAGCCTTGACTGAAAGTAATCAAAAAAAGAAGTGATAAAAAAGGTGAGGGCCTTCCTAAAGGGGGCAGAAGCCCACATGAAAGAGGCTCCCCCATGGTTAAAGCTGGAATAGGCACAATGGCTTACGCCTTTGACCCCAGCACTTTGGGAGGACGAGACAAGAGGATTGCCTGAGCCCACAGGTTCGAAACCAGCCTGGGCAACTTGGCGAGATCGTGTCTCTACAATAAATCAAAACATTAGCCGGTATGGTGGGGCACGCCTGTGTTTCCAGCTACTTGGAAGGCTGAGGCAGAAGGACCACCTGAGCCCAGCAGGTCGAGGCTGTAATGGCTGTCAGTGTGCCACGGGTGACAGAGAGACTCCAACTCAGAAAAAACAGGCAAAGAAAAAAAATTGATATCATGTACCCTGATATGATGCACTGAGAATGGCACATCACGTCAGCAGTATTCTTGCCCAAAATGCATGATCTTAATCTATGCATAAGAAAACGTCAGATACATCCAAAGTGATGGATATAGTACAAAACAACTGAACAGCACTCCTCAAAATATCAAGGTGGGGCCACTGCCTTGCTAGAGTCTGGTGTGGCCATGTGCTCTTTGAGCCATGGCTGTCGCCACGCTTCCTGGCTTTGGCCCCCTCCCACACCTTGGGGAGGTGAATCTTCTCTCTCGTCTTTCTCTCTCAAAGTGACATTTAAATAAAATTTTCTTTCTTTCTTTCTTTTTTTTTGAGTTGGTGTCTCACCCTGTCGCCCAGACTGGAGTGCAGTGGCCACTCCCGGCCACCACAGCCTCGACCTGCTGGGCTCCGGCGATCCTTCCGCCTCAGCTTTCCAAGTAGCCGGAACTACAGGCGCATGCTACCACGCCCGGCTGATTTTTTGATTTATGGTAGAGATGAGGTCTCGCTGCCCAGGCGGGTCTCGAACCTGCAGGCTCAGGCAATCCACTCACCTCAGCCTCCCAAAGGCGCAGGATTACAGGCTGAGCCACCGATCCCGGCTGGAATATATTTTTAACCTCACATTAACCAAATGCCTTGCCTGGATTTTCACAGGTCTTGACTTGAACTAACCAACTGTAAAACAGACATTTTTTCATGGTATTTCTTTTTTGAGAAACTTGTCCATGGCAGGTCTTTCTGCCATGAATCTTCCTTTTTTCCCTCTCTTCTTCTTGCTAATAAATTCTGTTTTAAAACTTGACTGGTTAAAATAAATAAATAAATAAATTAATTAAAAAAAAAAAACCAAAAACTTGACTGGTTGCTCTAAAATTCATTTTAGAGTTGATCAAAGAGCCCACAAGTTTTGCAATCTACCCAGCATCAGTAAGTGCTGAAGAAGAGGAGAAATGGTGTGAGAACCCTCACTCACTGCTAGGGGGAATGCAGATCAGTACAACTAGTTTAGAAAGCAATGTGATGCCTTGAATTTCTTTACCTTTAAAATCTGCGCGCCCTTGATCCAGCAATTTCACCCCCAGCACATTCCCTAGAGCAGAACTTCTCAAATTGTGGTGAGGGGCAGGTGTTGTTCTTTAAATTTCCAGTCTGCTGGGGGTGGTGGCTCACACCTGCAATGCCAGCACTGTCGGAGGCCGAGACGAGAGGATTGCCTGAGCCCAGGGATTCGAGACCAACCTGGGCAACTTGGTGAGACCTCATCTCTACAATAAATAAAAAAATTAGCTGGGCATGGTGGTGTGCACCTGTAGCTCCAGTTACTTGGAAGGCTGAGGCAGAAGTATCGCTTGAGCCCAGCAGGTCGAGACTACGGTAGCCATAATCATGCCACTGCACTCCAGCCTGGGCAACGGAGTGAAACTCCAACTAAAATGAAAAATTAAAGCCGGGCTTGGTGGCTCAGCCTGTAATCCCACGCCTTTGGGAGGCTGAGGTGAGTGGATTGCCTGAGCCCGCGGGTTCGAGACCCGCCTGGGCAGGCGAGAACTTGTCTCTACAATAAAATTAAAAAATTAGCCGGGCGTGGTAGCGCATTCCTGTAATTCTGGCTACTTGGAAGGCTGAGGCAGAAGGATCGCCGGAGCCCAGCAGGTCGAGGCTGCGGTGGCCGGGAGCGGCCACTGCACTCTAGTCTGGGCGACAGAGTGAGACTCCAACTCAAAGAAAAAATAAAATTAAAATTAAAAAAATTAAAAATTAAATAAATACATAAATTTCCAATCCATTAGGGGAATAAATCTTTAGAAAAAAAAGACATCTAAGCCGGGCACAGTGGCTCAGCCTATCATCCCGTGCCTTTGGGAGGCTGAGGTGGGTGGATTGCCTGAGCCCGCGGGTTCAAGACCCGCCTGGGCAAGCAAGACCTCATCTCTAC
>NW_007253835.1:644448-645173 GCF_000164805.1 Carlito syrichta | reverse complement strand
TGGTGAGACCCCATCTCTACAATAAATCAAAAAATTAGCCGGGCGTGGTGGTGTGTGCCTGTAGTTCCAACTACTTGGAAGGCTGAGGAAGAAGGATCTCCTGAGCCCAGCAGGTCAAGGCTGCGGTGGCCAGAAGCATGCCACTGCCCTCTAGCCTGGGTGACAGAATGAGGCTCCAACTAGAAAAAAAAAAGGAAAGAAAGAAAAAAATATCTTTTCGAGACACGCCAGTTAAGCAACATACTGAGGATGAAAGTATGAACTCATTCAAATGTGGCTGGGGTGAGGAGCCCAACTGGGATGAGGTAGGAGTTTGTATTCCTGATTGGATTGGGAAGAAAAACAAAGTTCAGTAGAGTTTTATCTCAATGGTATTAGCAACATGCTTCTTCACATTTGTCATGGGAGGAAAGTCGAGCTAGAAATTAGCTTCAAGAACAGCCGCCAGGCCGGGCTTGGTGGCTCAGCCTGTAAACCTAGCACTTTGGGAGGCCGAGGTGAGTGGATTGCCTGAGCCTGTGGGTTCGAGACCCGCCTGGGCAACTCGACAAGACCTCATCTCTACAATAAATAAAAAATCAACCGGGTGTGGTAGCGCACGCCTGTAATTCCAGCTACACGGAAGGCTGAGGCGGAAGGATCGCTGGAGCCCAGGAGGTCGAGGCTGGCCACTGCACTCCAGTCTGGGTGAAAGAGTGAGACTCCAACTCAAAAAAAAAAAAAAA
>NW_007253835.1:638920-644021 GCF_000164805.1 Carlito syrichta | reverse complement strand
GGAGTGCAGTGGCCGCTCCCGGCCACCGCAGCCTCGACCCGCTGGGCTCCAGTGATCCTTCTGCCTCAGCCTTCCGAGTAGCCAGATTTACAGGCGCATGCTACCACACCCGGCTGATTTTTTGATTTATGGTAGAGGAGGTCTCGCTGACCAGGCGGGTCTCGAACCTGCGGGCTCAGGCAATCCACTCACTTCACGCCCGGCTGATTTTTTGATTTATTGTAGAGATGAGGTCTCGCTGCCCAGGCGGGTCTTGAACTCACGGGCTCAGGCAATCCACTCACCTCAGCCTCCCAAAGGCGGGGGATTACAGGTTGAGCCACCGAGCCCGGCTGAAAGTAGATTTACTAAAGGGAAGATACATTGTGAAGGGCACAACAGGCCAAACAGCAGAGAGAGCTTGCAACCTGCTGTCTGCAAAGGGGCAGGGGCTAGAGGGGAGTTTTTATAAGGGGGTGTCAGGGTTTAGTGGGCTGGGAATTGTCTTTGGGGAAGGTTCACAAAAGAAATTTCCAGAGGTTTGTGAAGTGGCTGATTGATGTGTTTTTTTGTTTGTTTGTTTGTTTCTTTTTTGAGTTGGAGTCTCACTCCTGCATCCCAGGCTGGAGTGCAGTGGCACGCTCATGGCCGTCGCAGCCTCGACCTGCTGGGCTTAGGCAGTCCTTCCGACTCAGCCTTCCAAGTAGCTGGAACTACAGACACGTGCCACCATGTCCGGTTAGTTTTTGTGATTTATGGTAGAGACAAGGTCTCACCAAGTTGCCCAGGCTGGTCTCGAACCCCCAGGCTCAGGCAATCCTCTGGCCTTGGCCTCCCAAATTGCTGGGATTACAAACTGAGCCACCATGCAGGCCTGGCCATGAACTTTTACAACCCTGGCTGCTATCAGTAGGTTTCTTTGTAACACTTGCCAAACCTCCTCCTGAGAGTGCCTTCCTCCATTTACCCAATGGACATTGGCCTGATGGGGCCTCATATTCCTAGTTCGCCAGGGGGAAAGCCTGGAGACTGCTCCAGGCAAAGTGCACAGCATGCTCGAGGCCCCAGCAAAGGGCTGAGCAGGGGGGTCAGAGGAGGTCTGAGGGCAGTGGGGTGGATGGCAGGTCTGCAGGAGTCGGCAGGACTTTTAAGGCCACCACAGGAGTCGGCTTTGTTTGGAGACCCACGGGAAGCCACGGCCGAATTTTAGCCACGGGGTGGCTGCTCTCCCCTTCCCAAGGTGTCCCGGGGGCCTGGCCGGTCCCTTCGAAGTTTCGCCCCCTGGCGCCCACAGGCAGCCCTGCCAAGGGCCCCCTTAAGCCCGCGCCACCTTAAGCAGGCCCCACCTCCGGGACAACCCGCCGGGCTTGGCGACCCAGTGGCCACCCGGCCCTTACACGCCCTCCCGCTGCCGTCGCACGATGGCCCGCATGCTCCGGCCTGCGACCTGGGGGCTGCTCCCCTGGCGGGGCTGCTGCTCCAGGGGGACGCAGGTAGGGGGGCAGAAGTCTCACGGAGGGAGGAGGCCCGGGGCCCGAGTTCCCCCGGCTCTGCGCGCCCCGCACCCCGCGAGCTGACCTTGGGCGCAGGATCACGGGGCTCGCCCCTGTCGAGTGCAGGCTGGGCGTGGGATGGGCCGAGATCCCACAGCTGCCACAAGTGGGCCCCGGGGGCCTCGAACGGAAGCTTTGGGGCTCCAGGGGCCCCCGTGGGGCTCTGGAGTAAGCACACACACGTGAAGAAACGCCTGGGAGTCAAGGACCTGGGTTCTCGGCTCGGCTCTGTCCTTGACTTTTTGGCCTCCATTTTTCATCTGTAAAATGGGAAGAAATCCCTAGAAGGGCTTCAGGAGACTTGGGAGCTCCCAACCAAGGCAGAGTGGAATGGGGTGCCTCCGTTTTGGGGAGGAAGTGATTGGAAGAGTTTCCTTCCTGTCATTTCCTTATCAAGCTCTGAGTTCCCTGTGCCTGGATGTCACCTTTTCAATTTGCCCAGGCGGGGCTGGCTACCCAAGGAACCCTGCTGACCGTCTTTTTGTAGGGTGAATCTGGTTTTGATTTTTGTTCTGGGGGTAGTTTCTTTTCTGAAGGAAAATGCTGACCCCACTGGTTCGGTTTGGAAAGGGGCGTTTCTGTATAGTGGATTTGCTTAAAGTAACCACCCCCCACCTCCTGCAAGGACGGTGTCGTGGACTTGGGCGGAGGCCCACTCCGCGCCCCAGTTCTCCTGCCTGACACAGCGCAGGGCTGTGGCCCCAGGTATCTGTGTGTTTCTCCCCTGCAGGGCGAGCTCAGCCAGGGCTTCCTGGAGGCTCTGAAGGCAGTAGTGGGAAGCGCCCAAGTGTCCACTGCCCCTGCGGCCCGAGAGCAGCACGGGCATGATGAATCGATGCACAGGTTGGGGGGGATTTGGGGCCCCCACCCCCATCAGAAACCCGCAGGGAGTGAGGATCCTGGGTTGTCTTCCTCCCCACCCACCTGTTTTGGGGTGATCCCTGCCCCTGCTCACTGTGTAGCCTCTGGCCCTGCAATACCTCCAGGCTCCTTGAGAGGGCAGGGGGACCCGAGGGTGTCACACCCCCTGAATCGCTGAGGGTCTGGTTCTAGGTGCCAGCCTCCGGATGCCGTGGTGTGGCCCCAGAACGTGGAGCAGGTCAGCCGACTGGCAGCCCTGTGCTATGGTCACGGCGTGCCCATCATCCCATTTGGCACAGGCACCGGGCTTGAGGGTGGCGTCTGCGCCATGCAGGTACAGTGTGGTGTCCCCCGCCCTGGTCTGGTCTCACCTGGCGTGGCACATCCGTGGCTACCTCCTTCACACACAGCTCAGCCTGGTCCAGCCCTTGAGCTATCTGCACTCCGGGGTGCTGTTGGGAGGTCACGACAACACTGTCATGGGGTGGGCTCCGGGGGCTGTGGCTTGGCCAGAGACCCAGGTCAGCAGCCTTCTTGGCTCCCCTCCCCTCAGGGCGGTGTCTGCATTAACCTGACCCATATGAACCAAGTCGTGGAGCTGCATCCCGAAGACTTCTCCGTGGTGGTGGAGCCCGGTGTCACCCGCAAAGCCCTTAACACCCACCTGCGGGACAGTGGCCTCTGGTTTCCTGTGGGTAGGCCTGGGGCCTGAGGACCTCTCGTGGGACTTTGGGGTCTCCCTGGGGGCAGGATAGTTTGTGGGGCTCGGGGACCCTTCTTCCCCCGCCCGGGGGCAAAGACCTCCCGCCCCCACCCCTGGGTTGCCCTGTACTTGCTCTCCAGACCCAGGTGCAGATGCTTCTCTCTGTGGCATGGCGGCCACAGCGGCCTCGGGCACCAACGCTGTGCGTTATGGCACCATGAGGGATAATGTGCTCAACCTGGAGGTGGTGCTGCCCGACGGGCGGCTGCTGCACACTGCAGGCCAAGGACGGCACTTCCGGTGAGCCCCCTCTGCCCTGGCTGTGGCCCTGAGGGCTGATAGGGGCTGCCCAGCTGAGATGAGGCCGGTGAGAAGCACCTCCTCCAGCTGGTCCCCTGGCTAGACTTCCCAGGGCTCTGAAGCCCTGTCACATGACCCAGCTGAGGGGACTGGGGTTTGCTTTCCCTGCATGAGGGCTATGGTGCAAAGGGCACTGGGTCAGGGAATCTGAGCCCGAAGAAGGCCAGCCCAGACCTCAGTGCCTGGGGATGGTACCCTGGGTTTCGGCTCCAGGCTTCTGGCCACAGGCCCCTCTTCGTGTGGCCAGGACACTCACCCACCTTGTGTGTCTTGGGGGCCCAGGAAGAGTGCAGCCGGCTACAACCTCACGGGCCTCTTCGTGGGCTCCGAGGGGACACTGGGCATCATCACAGCCGCCACCCTGCGCCTGCACCCTGCCCCGGAGGCCACGGTGGCTGCCATCTGTGCATTCCCCAGTGTCCAGGCTGCTGTGGACAGCACTGTACACATCCTCCAGGCTGCAGTGCCTGTGGCCCGCATTGGTGAGCTGGGGACTAGGGTGGTCAGGTTGGGCTCCCTGGAAGAGGCAGCACCTGGCCTGCCCTCTCTCTGGCGGCAGAGTTCCTGGATGACGTCATGATGGACGCCTGCAATAAGTACAGCAAGCTGAACTACTCCGTGGCGCCAACGCTTTTCCTTGAGTTCCATGGCTCTGAGCAGGCCCTGGAGGAGCAGCTGCGGCAGGCAGGTGTGCTGGGGCGTGGTGGGCAGAGGGGCCAGGCTAGCCCGTGTGGGGACCGGCGCTGACCCTCCTCCCCCTGCCGCAGAGGAGATAGCCCAGCACAACGGAGCCTCCCATTTCTCCTGGGCCAGGGAGGCTGAGAAGCGCAACCAGCTCTGGGCGGCACGGCACAGCTCCTGGTACGCGGTCCTGGCCCTGCGGCCGGGTTGCAAGGTGAGCTGGGGCTGGGTGGAGGCGGGACCGACAGCTCAGCCATCAACCCATTCCTCAACCGCACCATCCTTCACGGAGCAGTGGCCGAGGTCACAGAGGGGCAGGGCCTGGGGCTGGGCAGGTGCTAGGGCCAGACTAGCCCGCCTGGCTGTTTCTCAGACACTGGCCAGAGGGAAAGCACGGTGTGTGCCACACCCCAGCAAGCCCTTCCTTGGGAGTTGTAAAAGCTCTGCTCTTAGGAAATGTAACCCCAGGACAGGCTTCCCAGGGGTAGAGATGATGAAGGGGGGTGTCCCCCAACCCGGGAGTTCTGGCTCCAGGCAACTGTGTAAAGGTTTGGTGGCATGCGGTAGGGAGCTGGGTCAGAGTGGGGAGAGTCTCTGCTGGCAAGACCTGGTGAACACACCTGGACTGAGGGTCTGGCAGAGGAGGGGACACTGAAGCCCAGAGAAGAGCCGGACGTGGCCTTGTGTGAGGCCAAGAGCTGAAGCCCAGTCCCCCAGACTCATTCTCAGCCTTGACCACAGTGATCCCTGACTTCTCAGGGGCAGGCCTGAGGGAGAGGACCTCACAGTCCTGCTCTCTGACCCAGGGCTATGCCACTGACGTGTGTGTGCCCATTTCCCGGCTGCCAGAGATCCTGGTGCAGACCAAGGAGGATCTGAAGGCCTCGGGACTCACAGGTTCTGCCCGCTCCCTGTTGGAGCGAGGTGGGGGGATTTCGGGGCTGACCAGAGCCTGGGGTGGGGG
>NW_007253835.1:627900-638900 GCF_000164805.1 Carlito syrichta | reverse complement strand
CGTCGGACATGTGGGCGATGGCAACTTCCACTGCATCCTTGTGGTCCACCCGGACGACCCTGAGGAGCTCCGCAGGGTCAAGGCCTTTGCAGAGCAGCTTGCCAGGTGGGAGCGAGGCTGGGGAGGGGGAGAGCTGAGGGCGGTGGGAAGAGAAGCCCACTGAGGATGGCGTCTCTCTGCCTCCCAGGCGGGCCCTGGCCCTCCACGGGACGTGCACGGGAGAGCATGGCATCGGGCTGGGCAAGCGGCAGCTGTTGCAGGAAGAGGTGGGCGCTGTGGGCATGGAGACCATGCGGCAGCTCAAGGTCATGCTGGATCCCCGAGGCCTCATGAACCCAGGCAAGGTGCTGTGAGGGGCTCTGAGTACTCAGCCTGCAAGCCCCCGGACTGTGCAGCCCATTTTTCCTTCATGTCACTGACCCTGTAAGGGATGAACAGTGGTCGACGCTGTCTTTATCTGCCACCCTGCCTTCTGCCTTCTGTACTGGACCCAAGGCCAGAGGGCTGGGAGACCCTGGGAGGTTCCTGCCTGGCTTTCTTACCATCCTTGGGAGCCTTTGGCCCAGAGTGGTTCTTGACAAAGCTGCTTCCTCTCTGCTCTTACACATCATCCTGGCTGGGAGAATGGGTCCGGCCCAAGATTCAGATGATACCCCTCTGTCAAGCCTCCCCACTACTGGGGGCCCAAGTTCCTTCCCCCTCACCTGTTGAACACTGCTTTCCTTGTATGGGAAGGAACTTCCTGCTCTAAGTTGATAAGTCTTCTTGGACTCTCCCACCGCCAATAAATCTGAAACCCACATGCAGCTGTCTGGAAGTCAGTGGGCGGCACTTCCTTCCCCTTCCCTTCCAGGTTCTTTAATCTTTTGGCCAGTGAAGCCTGTCCTCTGACTTGTCCCAGCCTGGGGAGGGGACAGTGCTTAGGCTTCAGAAAGGAACCAGGTCTCTCCTCCTCCCTGCTTGTGAGAACCTCAGGTCTGAAGACCTGCCTAAGGCAGATGTCATCTATGGCAAACTCCCCCACTGGGCCTGTACTGAACCTTAGAACACTCTGAACGTGTTCTTCAAGCAGCTGCCACTAATCTTTAGAAATTCAAGTGGAACTATTTTCCTTGTGCCACACCTCTCCATTGTGTGATGTACTGTGCTACCAGTCCGTTTTTCGCCCTCAAGATCAAGGTGTGTACCCTGGGCTGCTAGTCTTGGGATCACTGGGCACCTGGCCAGAGCCATTGTCTGGAAACCTTGGCAGTTGTTCCCCTAAGCCCACGAGAGGGCGCCCAACACTGTGAAGCTCGGACACCCAGCATCTGCTCTGGGCAGCTGTGGCTCAGGACACACCTTTGTTCAAGGCCTCAGCCCTGGGCCACCCGCCTCCTAGGGTCAGGGCAGGGCCTGGCAGCCTGTCTAAATTCGCTACCCCCTGCAGGCCAGGAGCCTGTAGTGCAGCCCATCTCCCCCACACACTAGGCTTTTGGCCCCTGTAAGGGACTGACAGGATGCAGGTGCCCCAGCACAGGGAGTAGCACCCTCCTGCCCCCCCCATCAGCAGTCAGGACGGGCTGCCAGGTCCTTGGCAGAGGCAGCAGCTCTGGACTCTTCTGTCCAACCTCAGTCCTTGGAACCCCTCCTCCGTGCTAACACTGGGGTCCAGCTGACAGCCATGACACCAATCTGAGCCTTGAGTCGCTCCTGTGACGTTTCTGTCCCTTACTGTCCTGGTGGGGAGCAGGGGCTGTGCCTAGGGTGGTTTGGTGACAAGTTTCATCGACCCTCTCCCCAAGCCGTCCCAGCACACACATGTGCTTACCACAGACACAGCCCTCCCAGGTGAGAATTCTGCGGGGGCCGGGTTCTCCCCTCCTGGGCAGGGCTCTTTGATGCGCCGTCCAGTGCCTGACAACTAGTAGGCACTCAGCAAATGACCATTTCCCCACAATTTTTTATTAAGAAAAATTCCAAACATACAGAAAGTTGAAAGAACACGTACACCATTCACTGAAATACCAGCCACTGAAGATTCAACATGAACATTTTGCCTTATTTGCTTTGTATGATTTTGGGGGGAACCATTTGGAATTAAATTACACATTTCTTGAAGGCATTCGTCTATATAATTCAGTGTCTATCTCCTAAGAATAAGGGCATTCTCCTACAAACCTCAATACCATTAAATAGCTATTAGATGAATGGCCTTAGTGAGGGGCTCCTATCCCAGAACCCCACAAAAACGTGCTGACGGAGAGTGGGCACAGCCCACCCCCTGGCTCCTCCCCATCCTCTCCTTCCCAGAATGGCAGAGCAGGGGCAACATGAGGTCCTGGGGAGCTGTCTGAATGGAGAATGACAAGCCAGCTCCCCCTGGGAAGCCCAGACAACGCCACTCCCACCCTAACACAGAAGCTGGGTCCGAATTCAGAGGGCACAGCAGCCAGCAGAGGGCGGCTGCGTGCCAGGTGGGAGTGAAGTCACTGGGGACGGGGATGAGCACCAGCCCCAAGAGCCTGGAGTAGCACCCAGCGTGGGCTACAGCCCTGCCCCACCCAGCTCACAGCCGCTCGGCTCGCCCAAGCCACTGCAAAAGCGGCAGGCTGAAGCCACCAAGGTGGGTACACGAAGCCTGTTTCCAGGTCCAGGGGTCAGGCAAGGAGATCTCCTTCCGGGCTGGGCCCTGCCTCGCCAGCTTTGCTGGTGGAATTAAATATAGCACAGGGAGACACAGTTGCCAGGCAGAAGCAGGAGGTGCTGTGAATAGAACAGTGCCCTTTGTGGTGACAAAGCCATGAGGGAGGCCACTGTGCATGTGCCAGGGCCTGGAGGACAGACCCCCGACCTTCGCAGTGACCTCTGAGCTGTGTGGTTCTGTCCCCACTTCACACGTGAGAAAGCAGAAGTTCAGATGAATGAAGCTGTTTCTCCAAGATCACTCTGCCAAGCAGAAGAGCCATACACAGACAGTTTAGAGCCCACGTTCTTGCCAACTCTCACAGTAGCCCCGGGGTCACCACCCAAGGAGCGTCCCACACTGAGGCCCAGGGCCAGAGTCACCAAGTCTTCTTTAGTATTTCTTAGAACCTGCCGGGCATGCCTGCTGGCCTTGGCTCACATTTGCCCACTGGTTGGTGCTTCAGGAAGCTTCTGATGGAAGGTGGGTGCGGAGCTGGGGTCTGTGGCAGCAGTGGGAGGGTGCAGACTGCTGGGGCCGGAGCTCCGAGGCCATCACAGCACATCAGGCAGGCCTGAGAAGGGCTGGAGCAAAGAAGGCATGGAATCGTCTCCCTCCAGAGTTTTCTTTCACTGGCTCTGCAGGAGGCCCTGGAACGTGGCTCCGGGAGCCTGTCTGGCATCGGGACAGGCCGGGTGAACACCGCTGAGCCCTGCCCTGAGCTTCCCGCCCAGTCCGCAGTTTGCCAATTTTTGTGAGCCTGAGTGGCTGGTTCTGGTTCAAGGCTCTGAGTGGCTCAGCCCCAAGTTAGGGCCTCTTCCTGGGCCTCAATGAAGCATGCCCATGAGTCAGCACTGAGATGCAAACCAAGCAACAGGCGGGTGGAATGCAGGACAGAGTAGAGGCTGTAAGGGAGGGGCCTGGGCCGACACCTGGAAGAGCCCACATCCTTGAGCCTCTGGTGGCCACAAGATCTTTGCCCCTGCAGACCTTTCCAGAAGAGTCCGGCACAACCACTCCGCAGATGATGGCAGGTTGATTCCATGATGCTGGAGGGTTTGTCAACTTGTAGGACGCACGCCTGACCTGCCGCTTTCCCTCCACCCGGGGGTGACCGTCTGAACCACTTCACACACCTGTAGCCCCACGTAGTAGCCTGAAGGAATGCTAAGGAGGTAGGTGAGGGAGTGGGGGACAGGCCTTTGCCCCCATTTCTTGAATTTATAACAATACCTCATTAAAATAAAATCACACAGTGCATCTTTTATTAGACATTATTTTAATACCATATCAAAACACCTTGACTAATGAAGAAAGCTTTTTTCCCAAGCTTTGAACATTTTTAAACATTTTATAGGGTTTTTTTTTGTATTTTAATATATAAATACAGAAACCTATCTTGCATGGGCTGATGCCACGTGTGAACACCAATGGCTAAAATGTTCTCAGAGTGCCTGAAAACAGGGGTAGCTGTACATATTTCTTAGTAAGTCTTTTTGTTTAAGTTTTCTGGAAAAAAAAATCCACAAGGGCCTAAGAATAATAATGTTCAGGCATTTTTGCAGGACACTTGTGATTGTTAAATCCTCTGAACTGATCAAAACCAGGAGGAAAGAAGGAAAAGAAATAGGACTGGTGGGAGGAAAAGTCCTCGACTTTTTTTTTTTTTTGGCAATGAAGTCAAGATCTCAGGATCTCAAGGGGAGACAAGTGCAAAACCAAGCCAGAAAAATGGAAAAAAAAAAAAAAAAAATCTAAGGTAGAGAGGTTGGTGATGGAGAGGGCTGAAGGGGGCGCCGGGCGAAGGAAGAGACCGTATGCGCTCGCCTGCCATCAGAAGGCAGGTGGCGAGGACTTGGCCGTGTTCGTTTCTGTCACTGAGTGGGTTATGGCTGGGCAGCAAACAGCAATCTGTAAACATCATGAGGGAAAACACCAGTCGACACTAGACTTTTTTTTATATAATTTTTTTTGTAAACACTTTAAAGACAGACCCACAACGCCTTTCAAATGTGAAAAAGAAAATGCCCTTTCCCTCCTGGGCTGAGGGGTGAGGGGAAGGATAGCAGTTGATTCAATCTTCTCTCAAACTCGCTCTCATCCAATTTGGTGTCCTCAGGGAGGAAGGGAGAACCATTTTCTGGAAGTCAGTGCAGAAGGGGTGCCCTGTTCCCACTGGTGTCCCAAGCTCAGCTCTGCCCCAGTGTCCGATGAGCCTCCTCTTGGGAACAGGGCCTGTCTGTCCCTGTGTAGATCGTAATAAACAAGTCGTGCTCCGTCCGGGCTGAGGGCTGGCTGCTGCATCCCGCTGAGGGCAGGCCAGCCGGGGTGTCCGGGGTTTGCTCTGGGCAGGCCCCCAGAAGCCAAACATCATGCGGGGAGCCTGGACCCGCACTCCTGGGCAGGCTCCACTCCCTCTGCCTCACTCTCACCCTTGCTTTTTCTTCTCCCCTTGGCATCAGTTTTCGAGGTGAAGGCAAAGAGCAAATGTCCCTGATTTGTCTGACATCATCAGCTGTTCTGGGAGATTACTTGGAATAAATAAAATAAACCTAACGAAACAAAAGAAAACAAAAACAGGAAAGAGAGAGAAAAGAGAGAAGGAAGGGTGGAGAGACGAGGACCCGAAGCTTTTGGATGTAAGATGAGGTGCAGTTGGGCTTTTGTTTTTTTCCGGGGTTTTTGTCTATTTGTTTGCCAGAAAAAACAAAACAAAACAGAACACCAGCCCATAACTCAGAAGGGACAGATACAATGGGGCACAGGAGAGGATGGTCAACGACAAAGCAAGGTGCTCTGGGGAAAAGTAGAGGCCAAGCCCTGAGCGAGGTGGGGGGTGGTTGCATGTCTGGGGGTTGGGGCAGCTGTTGTTTGGGCTGCTGTGGTGTCAGCACCCTGTGCTGTGGGACAGAGGAGCTGAGTTTGGCTGGAGGCCTCAGATCCATCTGGATCCAACATCTGGGCAGGAAGAACCAGCGGTAAAATGATCGCTGACAAGCACTTTGCGGGGGACAATGCACCGGCCCATAGGCTGTGTGAGAAGTGCAATGTCCATATGGCGACAGGGAGTGAGATGATCCCTATTACCAGAGGAGAAACGGAGATTCCACCTGCGGTGAGCGGGGATGAGGCCAAGCTGGGTACAGACACAGTGCTCCTTCTCCTGCCCGCACACACTCCCAGGGATCTTCCTGAATTTTCTTCAGGGAGATTCACCCTAGTTGTTGAGAATACCTTGCCCTTTCCCTAGAATGCTAACTCTTCTGAGCATGTTCTTCACAAACATGTTCCCATGTTCCCTGTCAGTTTGTATCTTGTACTCTCTCAAGGGAACTACTAACTGCTAAGGTGCGCCCTTCCTTCCCTCTGCTCCTGCTTTCTTCTCGGGGGTATGAGGGCAGCCAGCTTCCCCACCAGCAGCCCCCAAAGGGACTCGACCTGAGCCTCAAGCCTGAAGCACCCCAACCACAGACTCACCTTTGAGAGGAGTCAGCAAGCAAGCCCGGAAGGGTCAGTCCGCGGGGTGTTCTGGACAAGATCTGTTCACTTCAAACCACGAGTCTATGCAGCTAGGGTGGAAGAGGCAGCAAGGGAAACCACGTTACCTGCTGACCAGACCGCTCCTTCAGAAAGGCCAGACTCTGAGCAGGAGATTCCTAAGTGTCTCCTGAAAGGACCCCAGGGAAAAACACTCGTGTCCCCAGCTCCCTCCTTTTTGAAACGAGAGAAGGGAGAAGATCAAGACTGTTTTGGGCTCAGCCGTAGGCTTGGAAGAATTTGGTGCTGCAGGAAGGGGGAGAGTGGCCTTGAGAGGGGTCGAGGCCTTATGTGCACTGAGTCCAAGAGGACCATATCAGCTACTAGTGAGAAGGTGTGAGCGGGTGGACCGTGCAGGGCAGCTAGACAATTGTCTCAAAGCCTTGAAGGGCAGGGAAGAATGGCATGACAGGATGGCCATAGCTCTGGGTCCTGGGGTCCTGTGGAAGCCCCCTTCTGGGTCAAAAGAGCAGCTGTGAGGCTCCCTCCCATGGCATGACCTCTCAGGAGAGCCTCAAGCTGTACCCTGCATAGCTGTCATCTAGTTCTTCCCAGAGAAGGTGGGAAGGGGAAGGGACCCTTGGCTTTCATTGCCAAGAAAGCAAACCAGGGAGGAGGCTGCCAGTGAAGCCCTGGACTCCAGTATTCAGAAAAAAGGACTGTCTACATCAAAGAGGGAACAGAGATAGCCCCAAGACAGCTTCCTGATTTGTAAACCAACATCTGGGCATTTTCAAAGACAGGAACCAGACAGATAATTTGCATAATTCTCTCCCAGGGTCCAAGATTTCCTTTTCTGGTTCTGGTTACCGCCTCCCTGGGACACTGCAAGGCTCTGGGCTGGGACCCAGACTAAGAAGCTCTCCCAAGCTAACCTTGAGCCTCCTCTGCACCAGCCATATCGTGTGCCAGGCGCAGCTGTCGCCCTGTGGACCAGTGGACCTGAAGAATCAGCCTTTGAAAGGCCTGTGTGTTAGGAAGAAGCTCTGGGCTTGAGGAGCCAGAGAGCAGGTAGTGGTCACAGGCAGCACAGAACGTCCTTCTGTCTTGGGCAAGAAGATGTCTTCTTTCCAGTTGGAAACAAGAACAAGGTTCATGCTGGAGCCCAAGGACAAAGCTGGGCCCTGTGTGCCATGGCCCCATAGGTAGTGGCTTTTCCTGTCTCCTGGCCCTCGGGGAGAAGGTGAGTGCAGGGCAGCACTCCCTCCACGCTGCCTGTGGGGCACAAAGGCCCACAGAGGAAGCGCCTCAGGGAAACAGATGGAGAACCAGCCTTCCAAATGGGAACTTAGGCCTCTCCAAACTGTCTCCACAGGTTTCCCCATAAGCTTCCACCATCCGAGTCTTCAAGCCATAGGAAACCTTTAGCAACTCAACTCTGCCCTGGGCTGCCCATACCCTCCACTGGCCTCTGCCTTGACCCCACCCAGAGCCAGGAGTGGGAAGAGAGGTCATCCCACAGCCAAAAAGGACATTCTGAGATGTGGGATCTGTCAGCCCCTCATACCTTTTGTGATAGATGCACAGGCAGGGCAGCCTGGCTATCGTGTCCCCCTGAAGCAGCTCCTCCAGGCAGATCACACACTCACCCGCGTCTTTAGTCAGCACATCATCTGCAAGAGGGACAGGGGAGAGCATCAGAAGGTCAGTCACCAGTGGACAGGTGGTACAAAGCAGGCACAGGCCTGGGAACCAGAGGACTGCTTGGATGACCCAAGCTATGCTAGGCTCTGCAGAGAACACAGAAGCCTAAGAGGGATTTTGACCTTAAAACCCTCACTGTGGAGACAAGACATGCACACTACATGTTAATTACCTAAAGACAAAATGGGATGAATCACAAATTGGGATTCATCAAAGACTTAGGCGATGGAGAACAAAAAAAGCTTGGAGAAAGATGGACATGGAGCAGAGGCAGCACGAGGTAAGTTGTTTCCCTTAACAGACTTTGCACACATATATATCAGGTGTACAGAATTCTGGTTTGGAAAAATATGATAATGGGGAGTGGTATGAGGCTAGAATGAGTGAAAAAACAGGTACCCAGATGTCCACAACAACATTATTCACAACAGCCCAAAGGTAGAAACAATCCAAATGTCCCCTATACGAGGAATGGACAAATGGAAGTGGCATATATCCACACAATGGAATATTATTCAGCCAGGAAAAGGAAGAACAGATACATGCTACAACATGGATAAACCTTGAAAATACTACACTAAATGAGAGAAGCCAGGTACAAAAGACCACCTAGTGTATGGATTCATTTGTATGAAATGTACAGAATAGACAGATCCATAGGGACAGAAAGTAGACCAGGGCCAGGGCACGGGGAAACTGAGATGACTGCTTAATGGGCAAGGGGTAATTTATTGTGGTAAGAACATTTAACAAATGCCCTATCCTCTTAACAACTTTTAAAGTATACACTACTGTCAAATACAGGCACAACATTGTACAGCAGGTGCCTAGAACTTATTTACCTTGCATAGCTGAAATTTTACACTCCTTTATCATCAATTCCACTTGTTCTCCTCCTCCTAGCCCTGGCAACCACCAGTCCACTCTGGTTCTACGAGTTTGATGCTTAGCTACTTCCTATAAGTGGAATCTTGACAGGGTTTTTCTTTTGGGGTGATGAAATGTTTGGAACCAGTTAGGGACTGTGCCTGCACAATACTGTGAATGTCCTAAATGCCACTCAACTGTACATTTTAAAATGATTAATTTTATGTTTTATATATATATATATATATATATATATATATATATATATATATATTTTTTTTTTTTTTTTTTTTTTTTTTAGTTGGAGTCTCACTCTGTCGCCCAGACTGGAGTGCAGTGGCCGCTCCTGGCCACCGCAGCCTCGTCTGCTGGGCTCCGGCAATCCTTCCGCCTCAGCCTTCCGAGTAGGTGGAATTACAGGCATGTGCTACCACGCCCGGCTGATTTTTTGATTGATTGTAGAGATGAGGTCTCGCTGCCCAGGCGGATCTTGAACCCGCGGGCTCAGGCAATCCACTCACCTCAGCCTCCCAAAGGTGCAGGATTACAGGCTGAGCCACCGAGCCCGGCTGTTATATGAATTTTATCTCAATCTTTTTTTTTTTTTGAGTTGGAGTCTCACTCTCACTCTGTCACCCAGGCTGGAGTGCAGTGGCACACTCACGGCCACTGCAGCCTCAACCTGCTGGGCTCAGGTGATCCTTCTGCCTCAGGCATGTAGCTGGAGCCACAGGCATGTGCCAACATGCCTGGCTGATTTTTTGATTTACTGTAGAGATGAGGTCTCGCCATGTTGTTCAGCCTGGTCTTAAATCCCTGAGCTCAGGCAATCTTTTCCCCTCTGCTTCCCAAAGTGCTGGGATTACAGGCATGAGCCACCATGCCCGGCTCATCTCAATCTTAAAAAAAAAAAGGAAAGAAAAAGGACCCTGCTCCCCTGGCAAGCCAAAGAATGAATAGAAGGAAGCAACTGCAAACATGGGCTCAAATTAAGAGGGTACACGCTCTTTTATTAAGTTTCTGTGACATTCTGTGTGCTGGCGATTCAGTGAATAAGGATTCAAGAAGCTCACATAAGACTAGTAGGGAAGGCTGAACAAGAAAACCAAAAGGCACAGCATCGTCATTCCTCGGACATCTTACAATGCCCAGGCCCAGGTCTGAGGGTATGGAAGAAAATACCTAATCAGGGCAGGGCTGTTCAGGGAAGGCTTTGGAGTAGGGCTGATGAGGATGCTGGCATGAGGAGGGGGAGACTCCGGGCACAGAAACAGATCACGCACCTGGGAACTGCAGGGGCTTTGCTACGGCAGGCACAAAGAGACACATAGGGCCAAGGAGTTGGTGAGACCAAGTTCCTGAGGACAGAATTATGTCCTCTTGTGGTGCTGGGTTTGTCTGGTTAAGTGACAGGCATCGGAGGCAAATTCGACACATCTCTAGAAGCTACTAGAGAATGAATCAAGGAACTTGCAATTGGGAATCCCATACTGGAGGCCGACAAGGTGCAATGTCTGGCAGCAATGTACGTGTTGACAACAGCGGCTAGGCAAACAGTGGGCACTTGTCACTAAGAGAAGGAAACCAGGACATGCTAGTGGGAGGTGACAGCCCAGGCATGCTGATGGAGACCTGCAGAAGTCTGCTGAAGTCTAGGTCTGGCTGGGGTTTGGGACAGAGATGTGGGTGACAGGCACAGATGTGGGATAAAGAGACTGTTCAGGGACAAAGTTTAGACTGAAATTCAAAGAAGGCAGAAGACAGACCCAGGTGGACATTAATATTTGAAGGGTAGGTAAAAGAGGCGATGTGAGTACAGGCCAACCAGGAGTTCTCAAAACCACAGGGGAAATATCAGGAGTAGGGTTTCAGATGTGAAGGAAGGACAGCTTGCAGCAGGATCAATTTCCCACCACTAAAAGATCTGAACTGTTCATGAACGCTGTCAATGACACAAGCTGAGAGTCAGTATGTGTGTTTCCCTTTGAGGCTCACTGTCTCCGGAGCTAGGCAAGGCACATGGTGCAACTCCCATTTTACAAATGAGGATATGGAGGCCCAGAGAAGCCACACATCTGCCTAGTCAGAGGGCTTGTGAATGGTGGTGTTGGGACCAAGACTCTCTGCTCGGTGACCTTCCCCACTGCTGTTTCTTTAAACATCTGGGACCCAGCAGGGCTTGGTGGCTCAGCCCGTCATCCCGCGCCTTTGGGAGGCTGAGGTGAGTGGATTGCCTGAGCCCGCGGGTTCGAGACCCTCTTGGGCAGCGAGACCTCATCTCTACTTT
>NW_007253835.1:622735-627572 GCF_000164805.1 Carlito syrichta | reverse complement strand
CAACATCCAATGCAATACTATAAGAAAATGACTGATGGTACTGGGAAACTATGGGGGGGAGGGGGATGGGATTAACAGTAGCAAATATCTGTCGGGGGATGGGAAAACACTTCTTATCTACAGGGTGCCTGAATGAAACGTCATTGTACACCTAACCCTTAACTGTACCCCACAAAACCATAATAAAAAATACTGATTAATGAAAAAAAAAAAAAAAAAGCATAAGACAGAATCAACTTGATACAGTAGTCCCCATGCACGAGCTGTGAGGGAAGTGGCCACCAGGACAAACTGTGGTCATTTTCTGTCTGTGACACCTGCATAGCCCAAAGGCCCACCTCAAAAGGCAACACAAACAGAAAAGGGGGCAGCACACAGACTGTCACTGGTGTGTCCCCTCCGACGCCAACATGGCAAGTGCAGATCAACACAATGGGCCCAATCTCACTACTTTAAAGCACTAGATACAACACATATTCAAATGTTTGTGTAGGCACAGAAAAAAGTCTGGAAGGATACACACACTTTAACAGTGGTGGAGGACATGAGAATCAGAAGGGGCCTGCATTTTACTCTGATATGCACCAAGTGGTGCATAAGATGGACTGGTGATAGGCAGACAGGCCTAGTGCCCTGCAGATGCCAGGTGGTGGGCAAGGGTGCTCCTTGAACAACTCTTTCAACTTTGCTGAGTTTGACATTTTTTATAATGAGAATTTTTAGAAGAAAAAGTCTTTTTTTAGAAGAAAAAAACTTCAACAAAGATGAGAGGAAATACGGCATAGCTTCGAGAGGGCAGGGTCATTGGACCTCTGTCTCGGGCACCACATCCATGACACGAGCATTGGGCTACAGCTCTAAGTTTCCTTTCAAGTACTGAAGGATGACTTCCTTGGAGCACAGTAATTACTGATTCCAAAGTACTTTCCCATTGCAGTTCCCCTATTGACTGGTAACTCAGCTGGGAGTTCAAGAGACTGGTTAGAATTCTCTGGGTCTTTCCTTCTGTGTCAGCTCCAGAAGGACACGTGTGGTAGAGGAGGCAGGTACAGAGATATGGCTAAGGGGATTCCTTCTTCAGCAAGACTGGACTTGACACTCCTCTCCTCTTTCAGCACTGAACTTCACTAGGGAGGGGGCGTAAGGGTCATTCTTCCTCTTGTCCCATGTACTAAAGGACTCTCAGCCTTGAGCTGAGAAGGTTAGAGGTGGTTTTTCCTCACCACTCTACAAAGCAGTTTTAAGGCAGTGTTGGGTCGTTGGGCCTTACCAGTCAGTCCGGGGCTGCAGCACTGGTGGGAAGAATGAAAATGTACAGCTGCCCCACCAGGCTGGCACACAGCAGGAAGCGCATCTCACTGGGACTGAGAGCCACCAGCTGTGAAAGGCCACCTAGAGGTTCCTGTAGATGGGGAGGAGCCAGAGGCTTAGACTCCAACAGCATGGGGAAGCCTGCAGTGCCCACACACAGGGCATTCTTCCATGCAAAAGGCAGGAGGAGCACAAATCTAGCAAGAGGCCTGAGTGGGTTAAGTAAAACTTCCTCTCCTAATCCCCGTGCTACGGGAATCAGCAGCCCCCAGATATCCCTGGGATCCCAGCAGGAAAGTGGCAATGGTTGAAACTGACGTGGGCTATCAACTGGGTTCTGACAAGACTTCCACACTCATCTGATGGGAGTCTATGCCTGCTGTGGATGGAAGCCAAGGCAGAGGCCTCACAGCACAAAGCCCAAGAACCCTGAACCCCCACAAGTCAGGACCACGCTGCAAAAGGACTCAAATGCCCTCTGGCCTCCCGAGGCCCCCACGAGGGGCTCAGCAAATGCTGGTTGATAAGAACACAGGAACAAAGACAAACTTTATGTGTTTTGGGTTCTGTCCTTTCTTACAGTCTCTCAAGTCCCTCCCAAGCTTCCTGATACCAGTGTGCAAAGCTAGGCAATGTTACTGCTCAAGGGGGAGTTTAAAAGTGTGTTTGGCCTGGCTAGGGGTGGTGCCAGTGCCTGTTCTTCTAACCAGACCAGGGAACCAAACAAGAAAGGAAGGCACAGCTCTCTGGGGCCAAAATGGAAGATGTGATGCCTGTGATGGGGCTGGGGTGGGAGGCAATGGCCATCTTTTGCTCCCTCCCTGGGATCAGGCACCGCATTTCTGACAGCTGCTGTTTGTCAAAGAGAACTCTAGGAGGAGGAGAAAAAAAAGCCCTCACTTTTTTGGGCCAGTTATATGCCAGTAACTCTACAGACACTTAGACGATATATCCTAAAGACCCTGTGGGGATCTCCGAAAATGCTCATGCAACTGCAAAGTGACCATGACTCCCAAGCTGAAGTTCCTTCCACTTGGCCACCTTTCCTTTAAAGACCAGGCAGTATGGGTACCTTCCCTTGGGGCTGGTATCATATTTCTCCCTTTTTGTGAATGTGTGCATGGGGGCCTGAGGCAGGTGAAGGAACCTGGGCACTCAGAGTAAACAGGCCAGACTAAGAGAGCCACACACCTGTCCTCTGCCCTGTAGAGAGCTCTGACAACACATCCCCAAAGGACCTCAAAGCTGCTGGTGGCATGGAGGGGGTGGGGAGATCCACACAGTTGTAGACACATCTCTGCGCTTGGTTGGGAGGAAAGGCTGATATCTTGCAGCTTGGAGTCAGCAGCTGAGAGTAGGTTCCTCCTTATCCATCTACCCTTGTGCCTGGTGCAGTTAAAGCCCCAGAGAGAAGAAAGGTGGGAACCTGAGGGAGAATCCTTAGCAAAAGACACAAAGGCTCAGGCTCCACCCCCTGGCCTAATTTCCAGCCTAGGTGTGGAAGAGTGCCTGGTCTTGCAGCCTCTCCAGCATGAGGAGAGCTCCGGTCAGTCTTCTGGAGACAGGACAGAGCAGTGCCATCAATACTAGGACTTACCAGCTCCCCTCTTGGGAAATCTGGGGTGCTCTGCTCTCTAGGCAAAGGGGAGACCTTGAGCAGAGAGACCTTGTCACCTACCAGCAGCAGCCCATCCCAACACCCCAGGCCCATGAGGTGCACTTCAATTGTTCTGGTGTTGAGCTGGGCTGCCCAGAGGGGTGAGAAGAGGGAAGAGCCAACTGAAGCTCCGGCCCAGAGCACTTCTATTTCCAAAGGCCCCGCAGCTGCCTCCCACAGTCCCCTCTCCTTTAGCCACCCATTTCTGGTTTCTCCACTTGTGTCAAGACCCTGCAGGCCTCCTCCCCACTACCTTTCACTCTGCACCCAGTGGAGGCCAATCTGGCAACAATCAGTGCAGCTGGCCAGTCTGGGGTGAGCGGCCCCTCCCCCACCTGTCCTCCCTCCTGCCGTCAGGAACAGGACAGACACCTCCACGGTCTCACTCCAGCCAGACTCTAGCTGGAACACCAATATCTAACAATAGCTCTGGGCAGTGCCCCAAGCGGGACTGGGCAAGCTCCCCAGTCAGAACCCGGTTTCCCCAGGCAGGGAACGAGCAGGGTGCTTTCCATCCTGACCACAGGAACTTGGAGAGTGGAAGACACAGGACAAATAAGCACCTGTTTACACAGGTCTGTCGGCTCAAAGCAGACTGCAGCAGGAGGCATTTCTGCCTTTGCCAGAAGCCAGATTCCCTCTTTTAAAAAATAACTTGGGTGACATTCAGCATTTCAAGAGCCCTGAAAATGGGGGCAACAGCCTTTGGCAGAGAGAAGGGGAAGGGCTTCATGACCTAAGAAGCTGGGCAAGGGCTTGCACCCCAGAACAAAGCTGAGCTGAGACTCTCCTGGAGCGGGGCTGACAGTGCCAAGCTCTGATTCTGCTGGCAAATGGACTTGCCCACATCAGACTCTCCCTTGGTCGAGTTCCTAGCTGGCCTTGGAAGCAGTGTCCCCCGAGCTCTCAGTAGCTGTCATCTGTGTGACCCCACAAGATTATGATGCTCTTCTGCTAGATCAAAGTCAGACCCCCATCTCAAGGCTCATTCTGCTAGTCAAATGATTTGATGGTCAAAATCTGAGTACGTATTCTTCAGGGCGAGATGCTGCAATCTCAGAGTCACGGACAGAGAGGGTGGGAAGGAAGAAAAATCAAAAGGCCTGCTCAAGCTGGCCCCCCTTGCCCACAAAAATGAGCCCCATCACCTCCGTCCTCCCGCCTGTGCAGCATCTTCACCTTCCAGGAGTCCTAGGTTCAGGGCTGCCCACAGAAGGCACTCAGGAGGACGAAGGCCTCATATTCAGTTCTGTGGGGTCTGCCCCCTTCCCTGCCCTCCAGCAGGGACTCAGCATGTTCACAAGGTGCCTGCCCTAGGAGCACCAGGCACTGGTCTTCACATTTCTCATGAGCTCTGGGTAAACCAGTTAAACTAGTCTTGCCTTTCCTAAGTTGCAGTGTTTTTAAAGATCTGGTAGGCAGCTACTGGAGGCCTTCCAACTCACCGCTCAGGCCAATCCTCATAATAAGAAAAATACTACTTTCTATCTGCCTCATTTAGGAGGCTTCTACTTTTTTCTTTTGGTGGTTAACTCAATTTCATCTTGTGTAACCATCATAAATTTTCTAAAAATTTCCCCAACAGGTGCCAGCAACTGCAAAAAAGTGTATATGTGTGTAAATGGGAAGTCTCCAGAGGAGTGATCAGGGGTTCTCTGGTGAGCTTTAGAAGGAAACAGAACTTCTCTCTCCACCCTCTAAGAGAACCTCACTTTGCCCCTTTTCCAGAAAGATTCCAAGAACTCATATCCTGTAGACTCTTTAAGTGTCCTCATCTTTTTTATTTAATTAGAAAAGGTAATATAGCCGGGCTCGGTGGCTCAGCCTGTAATCCTGCGCCTTTGGGAGGCTGAGGTGAGTGGATTGCCA
>NW_007253835.1:618311-622706 GCF_000164805.1 Carlito syrichta | reverse complement strand
AAAAAAAAAAAAAAAAAAAAAAAAAAAAAGAAAAGGTAATATGAAGATGAGGTTGGGGTGATGAGATATTGTGAGTAAAACTTGTATACTGGTAAAACCAAAATAAAACCCGAACTCCTGACTTAGGAACTTGGGCATATTGTGCCCAAAAGGCATGTACTTTCCCTGAGTTGGAACAGGGCCTGGGTATCTCAACCCCAGCAAATGTTCTCCTCCTACCTGGAAGGTTTAAGTATCTCCAGGAAAAACAAAGATTGAACATGGAAAGTCCATGCCTCCAAAGCCTTCTTCTCACATGAATAGAGTCCACAGAGAGCTAGACCATGATTCCTAAAGCAAGTTAATCACTTTGAGACAAAGTCTGCTGGGAGGACTGGGGACAACTGGCCTCTCTTTGCCCATGGTGGTGAAGGACTAGCTTTTGCAAAAGAGATCCTTGGGTTTAAAGCCGCTAGTTTACACACACACACACACAAATACACACACACGCAAGTGTGCACACACACACATATACAGAGACAACCCGACTTAGGGAGGTGGTCTCTCAATTAGAGGTCAAGAGAAAAACTAGGACCAGAACCAGAGCAGCATGGTTATGCCTCAGGCTGGCAGGCCATGCTCCCCTTCCTCTAAGGGGACCTGGACTCCCAGAGTTGTGACTTATGCTTGGGCAAGGCTGCCAGGCCTGGTCTCCAGGATCCATCCCTAAGGCTTCTGGTGGAGAGATGAACCAGCAGCATGAGACACACAAGTGCTGATGTGGAGAAGGACATGGGGACACATGGGGGCGTTCCAGACAGTTCTCTGGCAGAGAAGCTGGAGACCTTCACCTTCCCCATTTTCCACATGGACTTGGGAGTAAAGCCTCGCTCAGAAGGCCTAACAGCACTCTGTCCACCACAGCTGCTCATATAAAGTTCTCCCTGATGCCTCTAAGAGCCAGGTTCTCTCAGGCCGAGTCCCTCTGAGATGTCTTTGTGTTCTTATTACAGCAAAGGCAGTGTCTACAGAGAACTCACAGGACAAAAAGAGGTCTTCATGAGGTCCCCACACATGGGAGAAAGACATGAATACAGTTTTTGAGGCTGCAGTTGGGGAGGGCCATGAAACGCAGGGAAGTCATAAGACGCATGACACTGTATGGTCCCAAGCAGAGATGGCTAACAGGAACAAAGCTGGACTTGAGCTTCCTGGACAGCATGCACACAGACAAGGCTGTGGAAGCACACACAACAGATTTGGAGGTATGGTGGCAGTCAGCCCAGGGGTAAGGAAGTGCTGCGCACTGGGGGGAAAAGGGGCTTCCTGGACTCCAGGTAGGATATAAAGGAGCAGGCAGTGGTGGCAGAGACAGGGCCATGACCTGCCCTGTAGCTGGCTTCCAACCTGAGCAAGGGTTAAAGACTGCATGTAGCTGAGTTAAGTAGGTAACATGCCCACCTGTATTCAGGAACATGCTGGGATCATGAGCCCTCCCTAGGTTCATGCTGCATGGGGAAAAGAGCCTATGTGGGAGTGAGGAGACTGCACACAAGAAGCCCCAAGAAGTCTGTGAGAAGAGAGTCCCCAGGAAACATTCCTTGTCAAGACGGTGGTTAAATAATCCAGTCCAGACACTCTCAGAAATCCCAGAACTCTGTTTGTAACCACTACTATGACTTCAATCTGAGAAGGTGGGCCCAGGACCAGGGTTGGAGAACATCCCTGCTCAGATCTGCTGCCTGCTCTCCTACAAGACACAATTCTCTGATGAGCATGGTTTGGAGACCAGACTAAGCACATAGGAATGGAAAACCAGAAAGCCACGGCAGTGTAGGATGAGCAGCACTGAAGAGCAATCGGTCTACTCTGGAAACCTCAAAAATGGCCCCTATGAATGGTCTCGCATCTTCCCTGGCAGCTGTAACTTCCCGAGCACTGACATGTGCCAGGCTCTGTTCTAAAGGGTTTTATGTGTCATATCTTACTTAGTTCTGACAATCCTCTGAACCAAGTACTGAGATCTACATTTTATGGGCCAGAAAACTGAAGCTCTGTCAAGCTGAGCAACTTGTCCAAGATTATAGTCAGTGAGAGGTAGAGGAAGATCTGAACTATGCTCAGACTCCGAATTCTTTCCCACGGCATAACAGGAGATGTTGAGACTCACCTTGTTCCCAGAGATGCCATGCGAGAGTGACTTGGGTGTGACGGAGCCCCCTGCCTGAGACCCTACCCCCTGTGGTGCTCAGCAGCACTTCACTCCCTGTAGAGCATCTGTATCACACATGTCCTCAAGCTCCTGCTGTGGAGAGTCACAGGGCTTGATCAGGTATCTGCTGGAGTTTGAAAGTGACAAGGAGACAACCAGGCTTCCCGGTACTCTGTGCATGCCACCGACACAGACCCCTTTGCCAAGGAGAGAGAAGGCTCCCTCTTGGGCTCCTCTGTGGACTCATGGAGTGAGTTCGGCTGTCCTGGGGCCTACCACAGTCAGGAATGTGATGGGTAAGGGAATGGCTGTCTCTACCAACCAAAGTCACCAGAACTGAGGGTACAGAAAACTAACTGAGCAACCTGTAGGTCTCCCCAGGCTGCGAACCTGACCCATGGGCCTTCTTTCTTTGTCTCGCTGTTCTTCCTCTCTGACCTAAGCAGCAAACCTCCCTGGAACAGTGTGGTTCCAGAAGACAGGATGAAATTGCTACACAGAACCACCCTCAACTGGCAGCTCCCCCAGCTGATGCTCAGGAGGCTGGCGAGGCAAGCTGAGCCCTTACCGTTGTAGGAGAGGCGAGGTTTGCTCAGACACATTATAAAGTGCATTTCCATCTCATCAGAAGCCACAGACTTGGAGCAAATGGGGCACTTGAAACCTGAAAGAGAAGAGAGCAGGATGAAATTTCTCCAAACCCAGTATATCTCCAATCCATGTGGACACTCTAAATGACTACAGCCACATGGAGCCAGAGTCCACTGGAGGATGACAATCTGGAAAGAATCTACACCTGATTTCTCCCTCAATAAAGTTTATTTGAGGTTTTGCTTTTTCAATGCAGTCGTTGACACCAACATTTTACTAGGACTCCCCCTCTCATACAACCCTTGTTCAGAAGTCACTGACACCTGTTTTTGTTTTTTCCAGAGATGGGGTCTTGCTGTGTTGCCCAGGCTGGAGCGCAGTGGCATGATCATAGCTCACTGCAGCCTCAGTCTCCTGGGATCAATCAACCGTCTGCCTCAGTCTCCCTAGTAGCTGGGAAAACAAGCACATATCACCAAGCCCAGATAATTTATTTTTATTTTTTAGCTTTTTGGTAAAGGCAAGATTTCAATCTCCTGGGCTCAAGTAATCTGCCTTTTCTTGGTCTCTTGAAGCACTTGGATTTCAGCTATGAACCACTGCGCCGGCCTGAATTTTATTTTCTTTTAGATCCTTTCTCAAAGAGGTCTAGTGAATAAACAACAGGGATAGGGATGCATCAAGTCACCTGAATGACTGGCATTTGCATAATAGATTAGTATCCTTCTGTCTCACAGACGTCAAACCATTTGGTTGGATCACTCTGGGAGGAAATCTTGCAGTCACCAGCACCTCTATCTCTCACCAAGCTCTGCCACCCCAGCACACCCATGACCAGATAGCACCCCCACCCATCCAAAACACCCTTTGCTTCCGTCATGGCTAAGGCAGCTGTCCTCTGAGAAGCGTGTGAACTGTGGGTGGCCCTCCAGAATGCTCCCAAATGCCACATAAGTCTTGGCCAAATGCCACCGAGTATAATAGCTGTTCACGGTGCCAGGTGAATACAGGGTATTGTGATCCTACCGATAATCACACACTCAAAGAGTTTCAATTGATATGAAATTGTTTCCATAGTGAAGAATTTTGGTTGAAAATCTTCTGAGTTGAACTCCATTAAGCAAGCCTAATCTTTTGATCTATTTTTCCATATGACAGAGATTAACTATTTCTAAATTTTCCCATTTTACTTTCATTGAAACAAATTTTTCTTTTTCTTTTTTTTTTGAGTTGGAATCTCATTCTGTCACCGAGGCTGGAATGCAGTGGCACAGTCACGGCCACCGCAGCCTCGACCTGATGGGCTCAGGGCGTCCTTCAACCTCAGCCTTTCAAGTAGCTGGAACTACAGGTACATGCCACCATGTCTGGCTAATTTTTTGATTTATTGTAGAGACGAGGTCTTGCCAAGTTGTCCGGCCTGGTCTTGAACCCCTGGACTTCGGCAATCCTCTCACCTCAACCTCCCAAAGTGCTGGATTGAGCCACGGCATCAGGCCTGAAATAATTTTCAAATGGATCAATTCTTTTCCGTATAAATTCTACCAAAAAGAGCCGGGCTCGGTGGCTCAGCCTGTAATCCCGTGCCTTGGGAGGCTGAGGTGAGTGGATTC
>NW_007253835.1:616100-618291 GCF_000164805.1 Carlito syrichta | reverse complement strand
GCGGTGGCCAGGAGCGGCCACCGCACTCCAGTCTGGGCGACAGAGTGAGACTCCAACTCAAAATAAATAAATAAATAAATTAATTAATTCTACCAAAAAGAACAACTACCACTGAAATCTTTTTTGTCTGCATTAAATCATACATATCACAGCTTTTCCCTTTTGCAACTGATTCCTAAATTTCTAGTCTGGACTTCCTAAAATGGCATACCTAAATACAACTAACCCTTGAACAACAATGGTTTGATCCCACAAGTCCACTTATATGTGGATTTCTTCAGTCTCTGTCTCCCAAGACAGCAAGACCAACCCCTTCTCTTCCTCCTCGTCAGCTTACTCAGCACAAAGATGATGAAAATGGAGACCTTTATGATGATACACTTCCACTTAGTGAATAGTAAGTATATTTTTCTCTTCCTTATGATTTTCTTAATAACATTTTATTTTCTCTAGCTTACTTTTATTTACTTACTTGTTTGTTGAGTCGGGGTCTCACTCTGTTGCCAGAGCTGGAATGCAGTGGCAAGATCATGGCTCACTGCAGTCTCAACTTCCTGGGCTCAGGTGATCCTCCTGCCTCAGCTTCTTCAGGAGCTGGGACTACAGGCCTTATGCCATCATGTATGGCTAGTTTTTTTTTTATACTGTTTTTGTAGAGACAAGGTTTGGCTATGTTGCCCAGGCTGGTCTTGAACTTCTGGGCTTAAGCAATCTTCTTGCCCCAAAGTTCTGGGATTATAGGAGTGAGCCACTGCACCTAGCTTTAGCTTGCTTTATTGTAAGAATATGCATATAATAATACAACATAGAAAGTATCTGTTAACTGAACATTATCAGTACCAAATATGTTAACTAGTCTATTACCGAAAGGCTTCTGGTCAACAGAAGGCTATTAGTAGTTATGTTTTGGAGAAGTCAAAAGTTACAAGAGAGGCGACCCCCCTTCAGGTCCCTCCCACTGTGGGAATTTTTCTGTCCTCTCAATAAATCTTGCTTTCTAAAAAAAAAAACATAAAACACCTCATCAACAAGGGTACCTGCACAATGAATATTTGTATACCTAACCCTTAATTGTACCCCACAATTAAAAAAAAAAAAGTAATATGTGGATTTTTTACTGTGTGGGGATCAGTGCCCCTACTCCATGCTGTTCAAGGGTCCACTGTGCTGATGTAAAGATTTGACTAGCTGGGCTCGGTGGCTCAGCCTGTAAACCCGTGCCTTTAGGAGGCTGAGGTGAGTGGATTGCCTGAGCCCGCAGGTTCGAGACCCGCCTGGGCAGCAAGACCTCATCTCTACAATAAATCAAAAAATCAGCTGGGTGTGGTAGCGCATGCCTGTAATTCCCGCTACTTGGAAGGCTGAGGTGGAAGGATCGCCAGAGCCCAGCAGGTCGAGGCTGCGGTGGCCGGGAGCGGCCACTGCACTCCAGTCTGGGCGACAGAGGGAGACTCCAACTCAAAAAAAAAAAAAAAAAAGATTTGACTCTTCTGTTAATTTTTAGTCAAACTTCCATATGCAGTTTTATTTGACTTTGGTTATAACTGTCAGTAACATTTCTTATGAAACAGATAAAAGGCTGAACACTCAAGTTGATTGTTAGCTGTTCCAGGAGAGAGGAGTTCACACCTTCACTGGTGACCGTCATGTGGGTGCCTCGCTAACTCTGTATGGAAAGCTGTGACTCTGGCAGCTGGGTGGTGCTGAGAGACAGGAAGCGAGCCGGCACAGGCACTTTGCTTAAAGTCTTCTCCACATCCTTTTTTTTTCCCCCAGTAACAATGCTCTGAACTATAGGACCAGACAGAAAATTCAAGGTCTGGTTAACTATGGCTAAAGTGGACACCTGACTCCATGGCATGTCCCCATCTCCCCAACCCCTTTCCTCAAAGATTCTTAGCACCTAAGTGTCTCAGCTAAAAGGTCTTACAAATGCTACCAGTGTAAAGACTCTGGCCGAGCTTCAAGGAAGGGCTTTATTTCTGATCTCTGGGTGGTTGCAAATCTCACAGTAACCAAACCAGAAGACAGAAAAGAAACACGGGGAATTCCATCCCCAGTTTTGGCAGAGCTGACTCTAAAGCACACCAGGCTATTTTCTTTCTTTCTTTCTTTTTTTTTTGAGTTGGAGTCTCACTCTGTCGCCAAGACTGGAGTGCAGTGGCCGCTCCTGGCCACCGCAGCCTCGACC
>NW_007253835.1:587198-615480 GCF_000164805.1 Carlito syrichta | reverse complement strand
AAAAAAAAAAAAAAAAAAAGAAAAAAAAGAAATGTGCAGATCCGGTGTCACATACACTTGATGGAGAGATGAGGAATGAACTGGAGTCTGGAGAGATGAGGAATGAACTGGAGTCTCATGGCAGGAAGATGCTCTTCATATCCATCCATAGTACCTCTGCACTACACAGGTTTTGTTTCAACTCAAAAGACCAAGGCTAGCAACCCTTCAAATGACTACAGGACATCTGTACTTTATTTTATTTTTTTGAGTTGGAGTCTAACTCGTCGCCCAGACTGGAGTGCAGTGGCACACTCCCGGCCACCACAGCCTTGACCTGCTGGGCTCCAGCAATCCTTCCACCTCAGCCTTCCAAGTAGCTGGAACTACAGAGTTTCGCCAAGTTGCCCGGGTGGGTCCCGAACCCGCGGGCTCAGGCAATCCACTCACCTCGGCCTCCCAAAGCGCTGGGATTACAGGTTGAGCCACTGAGTCCGGCCAACATCTGTACTTTAACTTGCTAAGGGAGTACCTGTCTGTAGGCTAAGGGCTCAGGGCATGAGGAACAGGAGGGAAGTTCCCTGGAACAGGTCCTGGTATTCTAACTGTGGAGTGTTCAACTGATCTGTGACTAATAAAAAAAACTTCTCCACCTTGCATGTACTTACTTTTCTGATAACTCAGAACAGATTCAAGGATAGCATCCTTCCCTCCCCTGCATTCCAGCTGTTATTCCTTGAGTGCAGGAGAGGAGGTCGAGTTACAGCTTAGAAGCAGGCCACCCAACAAGAAGGTCTACAAGGGAATGTCAACAGACACGGATGTCCTAGGAAAAAAAGGTTGAGGCTCACAGGTTTAGAGCAATCCCCTCACTGTACAGATGCAAGAACAGGACCCAGTGAGGCCCTGGAGCCACGCATGGTCATACAATTGAGGTGGTAGAGCCAAGACTAGCCTTAGATTTCTCAGCTCCCAATCTAAAATTCTTTCCATCAGGGAAAAAAGAGTTGACCACAGGGCTTTAAGAGGTGGGAACAGGGCATGGTGGCTCATGCCATAATCCCAGCACTTTGGAAAGCCAAGGTGAGAGGACTGCTTGGGCCCGAAGGTTGAGGCTGCAATGAGCTGTGATTATTGCACTACTACACTCCAGCCTGGGAGAGAGACCCCAACTTAAAAGAAAAAGAAGTGGGGTGGGAAATGGGAAGTATTATTTCTGGAGAGGAAGCACCACAATAATAGGAAGAGATCTACATTTTTAACTAAAGCAAGGTTAGTAACATTAGCATCATTTACCTCTGGATGTTTTTGTTTTATCTTGATAAAGCTCAAGAAGTAACTCTAGGTCTATTGCATCAGTGGAAGATGGCAAGATGACCTGGGTTTTCCAGTCTCAAGACTTTGGCAAGTAATTTACCCTTCCCTGGACCCCAGTCTCCTCATCTGAAAAATGAGGATTTTACCTCACTCTTGCAAGGAGTAAATGAGATAAGAAACATGAAAGGGCCAGGCACGGTGGCTCAGCCTGTAATCCCGGCACTTTGGGAGGTCATGGCAAGAGAACTGTCTGAGCCCAGGGGTTTGAGATCAGCCTGGGCAACGTGGTGAGACCTCATCGCTACACTAAATCACAAAAACTAGCTGGGCGTGGTAGCGTGCATCTGAAGTTCCACCTACTTGGAGGGCTGAGGCAGAAGGATCACCTGAGCCCAGCAGGTGAAGGGTGCCGTGGCTGTGAGCGTGCAACTGCACTCCAGTCTGGGCGACAGAGTGAGACTCCAACTCAAAAAAGAAAAAGAAAGAAAGAAAAAGAAGCCGGGCTCAGTGGCTCAACCTGTAATCCCGTGCCTTTGGGAGGCTGAGGTGAGTGGATTGCCTGAGCCCGCGGGTTCGAGACCCACCTGGGCAGAGAGACCTCATCTCTACAATAAATCAAAAAATCAGCCGGGCGTGGTAGCACACGCCTGTAATTCTGGTTACTCGGAAGGCTGAAGCGGAAGGATTGCCGGAGCCCAGCAGGTCTCTAGTCTGAGCGACAGAGTGAGACTCCAACTCAAAAAAAAGAAAGAAAGAAAGAAAAAGAAACATGAAGGAATGCTGAAAAGAAGCAAATCAAATACAAGGTGGTACCATCATCATAAGCCTGGCAGCACTTAACGAGGAAGGAATAAGCGGGCTAGAGGAAGGCTTTCAGTGGACCAAGGCGTAGGGCAATGGACCAGCAGGAACCTGAGCAAAGACACCCTGGCCACAGGCCACACCAGCAGCTACCACCTCTGTAGATCCCACTGCTGTTTCCTTTGAACATCTGAAGTACTATGTGCCACGACTGGTACTTTCCATACTGCCAACGTGGGAACAGTCTCTGTTTAACCTCCATAGCACCTATTCTTGTATATGACAATAATTAATAGTTTGCATTTATTGAGTCATTACTATGGACAGCTTTACATGTCTTCTCATTTATTATCATGTAACTGAAAGGTAAGTACTATCATTAACTCAATTTTACAGACAAGGACATCAAAGTCCAGGAGACGACATAACCTGTTCAAGGTTAGGACGGCCAACCAGAGCCAGAGCTGGCACATGGCACCCAGGAAGTCTACTTTGCTCATGTGCTGTGCTACTGGACGACTAGCACAGGAGGAGGAGGTACGTGGTAAAAAGAACACAAAGACACGGTCTTGCTAAATACTCATTTCCAAACATTCGACATTGTCCCAACAATTTCTCCTTAAGTGCCCATGGTCCTGGGTGATCCCATAATCTGAAAAATGGATACCTTTTTTCTGGGAATCCTGTTAATAAGGAGTTCTACTTTCCACTTGGCACTGAGCCTACAACACTGGTTCTAAGATGCTGAGTTTGCAAATTACCTTTTAAATGGAAAATAAAGGGCAAAAGGTAACAGGGACAGAAAAACATGGAGAGCTAAGGGGAAAGGATTAATGTCCCCACCTCCTTTCCTAAAAGGTCATCCAAAGATCAAGATGGATTCTACCATTCTACTGCCCCAATCTTTTCTTGTAATTGTCCGGTCACAATTCAGTACCAGCAGCCCTACAGAATGATAAATACTGTGATATTTATGAGTTAACTGAAAGTTAAAATACCTAGGAAATGTTGATTCCATTTGGGAAAAAGTCTGTGTCAAATCAGTATCCGCCCTGCCAACAAAGATAAGCAAAGGTCTGCAAAGTCATCCAGTCCACATGATTTTGTCAAATTTCCTAAGAGACCTTCATCAGCACTCAGGAAGCACAGGTAAGAGGTGCTTTATTTTCCTTCCAAGAGAAAGTTAAAGGTGGAGTCTTCAGGACACTCCCTAGGTGCTACTGAGACTAGCACCCTGTAGGCAGGGGAGCAGTCGGCCAGAGCTTCCTCTTGCCCCTCACGCATTATATCTGCCACATATTTGCCACTGACAGAATGAAGGGAGATGTCAGCTAGCTCAGGTTTGCTGGCCAAGCCCAACACTGATTTACCTTAAACGATCATCTCCCTACGTCAGACAGAGGCCCAGGCAGGGAACTTGCCTGGTTCCTTGTCCTTTTCTGCCAATCTCTCAAAAGGAGGAGGGAACAAATGTCAGAGTACTGTGGGGAATGTGCCTGTAATCGCTAAGCGAATTCTGCTACAGGATCCCCCCCCACTTCCAAACAAGAGAAGCCAAGAAAGAACCCTTCTGATGGAGAACTGACCTCCTTTCTTTCTCTTGTCATTAGATCAGTTCAATGTTTACACAGTCAGAAGAGCCCATTAGAGATTTTGATTAGCCAGAGCCTAGCGACTTTCTGTCTTTCAGTAAGTGCCTTGTTTATGTGGGAAATCCTTCAGTTGGCTGTACCAGAGATCCAGAGCTCCCAAGAGAAGACAAATCTACACTTGCCACCCATGACTCCCTCACTGCCAGGCCAAGGGGAAATTCACAAGGTCAGGTTAAGTCCACTAATAGGTGAGGCAACAGTGACCCTAGTGGGGCTCACATGATTGTGTTCATATAGCATCTTCCTGGGTCAGAGCAACTGGGCTTCTGGGACTTCATCCAGGCCCTCCCATTAGACTGACAGAGCAACTGAGGAAGGATGGGGGAAGCAGCTCAAGTTACAAGAACTCTCCCAATCCACAACGACGTTTACCTTGCAATATAAATTAGAGTTTTCATGCTCTGGGGACCTTTAAACTTTTCATTTTCCAAAACTGCAGTCTTCTCCTTTAAGACCTGATTTCTCAGCCAGGACCATGTGCTGGCAGCGTGTTGCTCCAGTTTCCCTCCCCGACCCTCCCCATGCTGATGCGCTATTTTAAAGGCTGCCCCAGTTCAGCCTGTCTCTGGGATCACCTAAAGGTAGAAGAATCAAAAGAAGCAACCAGGGTAAAGGAAGCCACACCACACAAGCAGAAGGTCCCAGGAAGAGGGGCTGACATGGAGCCCTCAGCCGAGAAGCTCAGACAGCACCTGCCCTTTGACTGTACTTACCATTCAGTTCCTAAGCTTACAGCCTCGACCTTTCCCTGTCAAACTGTCGTGGTGCTTAATGCCAATAAAACGGGACCTTTCCTAATGAATTTTAATAAATGGGATTTATTTTAAAAAGATCAAAAGATAACCCAGGATGACTTTCTTTTACATTTCTAAACTGTAGGTATCACATTCTTCACCCTCAAACTTCACCCTCAAACTTCAGTTATTTCAGAAATAACTGAAAACCAATGCACAATTTATCAGTTGCTGAGGTGTGTGTCAGTCTTTTCTAGGGATCATTCTGGACTGGGGAAAGCCCCAGGAAAGTTCTGGCTTTTGCCTCTTTTAACACCCCTCTTCTGGACTCACCCTCTGCAGTTCTGTTCTGGGCCTGGAGCTCACCTGTTTCCCCAGGAACCAAGAGACTTCAAAAGACAGTCACAGATAAGTAAAATTAGTTTAATGTGTGTGTGTGTGTGTGTGTGTGTGTGTCTGTTGTGATGGTAAATAGTATGTATCAACTTGACTGGGTCATGGAGTGCCCAGATATTTGGCTAAATATCCATTTCTGGGTGTCTGTGAGGGTGTTCCCAGGTAAGATAAGCATTTTTTTTTTGGAATTGGAGTCTCACTCTGTCTCCCAGGCTGGAATGCAGTGGCAGAATCACGGCTACCACGGCCTTGACTTGCTGGGCTCAGGTGATCCTTCTACATCAGCCTTTCAATTAGCTGGGACTACAGGTGAGTGCCACCATGCCTGGCTAATTTTTTTATTTTCTGTAGAGATAAGGTCTCGCCATGTTGCCCAGGCTGCTCTCAAACTCCTGGGCTCGGGTAATCCTTCTTCTTGGCCTCTCAAAGTACTGAGATTACAGGTGTGAGTCACTGTGCCCAGTCTAAGATAAGCAATTGAATTGGTGGATGTTGCCCTCCCCAACGTGAGCAGGCCTCATGCAATCCACTGAAGACCATAACAGAATAAAAAGGCAGACAACTATTTCGCTCACTCTCTGCTGTACCGCTGGAGCTGGGACATTAGTCTTCTCCTAATCTTGAAATGCAATTTATACCACCAGCTCTCCTGGTTCTCAGTCCTTCAAACTATGATTGGAAATACTCCACTGGCTTTCCTTGGTCTCCTGCTTGTAGATAGCAGATCACGTGAGCCAATTCCTTATAATAAATCTCCCCTCCCTTCCCTTCCTCCCTCTTTTCTGTTTTTCTGGAGAACAATGACTAATATATCCGTCTGTTAAATTGTCAAACAATATGTTTAGCAACACTAAGCGCTAGTGAGGATGTGGAGCAACTAGAACTCTTATTTTTTTGAGGGAGTGTAAAATGACACAGTTGCTTTGAGAAAAGGTCTCGTAGTTCCTTATAAAACAAACATACACCTAGCCTATGACTCAAATAATTTCTTATCTATATATTTACCCAAAAGAAAGTAAACGTATGTCTACAAATAGACACAAGAATATTCATTGCAGTTTTATTTGTAACAAGCAAAAACTGAAAACAGCCCAACTGTCCACCAACAGAATGGATGAAGAAACTGTGGTACATTCATGGAACATGATTCAGCTATAAAAAAGTAATGAGGTCAGGCTCAGTGGCTCAGCCTGTAATCCCAGCACTTTGGGAGGCCGAGGTGAATGGATTGCCTGAGCCCATGGGTTTGAGACCCGCCTGGGCAACTTGGTGAGACCTCATCTCTACAATAAATCAAAAAATTAGCTGGGCGTGGTAGCGCATGCCTGTAATTCCGGCTACTCGGAAGGCTGAGGCAGAAGGATCGCCGGAGCCCAGCAGGTCGAGACTGCGGTGGCCGGGAGCGGCCACTGCACTGGAGTCTGGGCAACAGAGTGAGACTCCAACTCTAATTAATTAATTAATTAAATTTCAATTTCCTGAGCCCGCGGGTCCGAGACCCACCTGGGCAACTTGGCAAGATCTCATTTCTACAATAAATTTTAAAAAAAGTAACGAACTACTATACATGCAACAACATGCCAAGTGAAGGACACAAAAGTGCACATATTAGGATTCCAATTATATGAAGTACTAGAAGAGGCAAAACTAATCTACAGAGGAAAAAATTGAGCCACTGGTTGTCTCAAGGGGCTAGGGTGGGGCAGTGATTCACTGAGATGATGATGAGAGAAATTTCGAGGGTAACAAAAACATTCTATATCATGAATGCATTTCTCAAAATTCACCAAAAATACACTTAAAATTTGAGACCTCTCTGTTAGCCAAAAAATGTTTTGTTTTGCTTTTTTTTAGAGTCAAAGTCTCACTCTGTTGCCCAGGCTGGAGTACAGTGGCATGCTCATGGCCACTGCAGCCTTGACCTGCTGGACTTAGGCAATCCTTCCACCTCAGCTCTCCAAGTAGCTGGATCTACAACCACGCACCACCACATCTGGCTAATTTTTTTTTAATCATTGTAGAGATTAGGTCTCACCAAGCAGCCCAGGCCAGTCTTGAACCCCTGAGCTCAGGCAATCTTCTTGCCTCTGCCTTCCAAAGTGCTGGCATTACAGGCATGAGACACTGTGCCTGGCCACTGTTTCCGAATTTCACCTCAATCAGAAAAAAACCCTGCAAACAAATATTGAACTGTAGTTAATTTTATATATATAAGATGTGTGTGTGTGTGTATATATATATCCTGAAACTTTTTTTTTGAGTTGGAGTCTCACTCTATCACCCAGGCTGGAAGGCAGTGGCATACTCATGGCCACCACAGCCTCGACCTGCTGGGCTCAGGTGATCCTTCCACTTCAGCCTTCCAAGTAGCTGGATACAGGCGTGCACTACCACACCAGGCTAAGTTTTTGATTTATTGTAGAGCCAAGGTCTCGTTGAGTTGCCCAGATTGGTCTTGAACCCTTGAACACAGGTAATGCTCTTGCCTCGGTTTCCCAAAGTGCTGGGATTATAGGCATGAGCCACTGTGCCTGGCATCCTGAAGCTTTTAAAGGGAAGTACACTAATGTCTGCATTAAAATAAAATATATCAAAAAATAAAATGTACAAGCTAAACGTCTTCCAACTTTTCTGTATGTTTGAAATTTTAATAACAAAACATCGAACCAAGTATCAAGCGGTGAGCTGTGTCGTGAAGAGAAAGCCACGACAGGAGGTGTGTGTGCTAGTTTAGATACAGAGGTCAGGGAAGCCCTTTGAGGGAGTGACAGGTGAGCAGGGGCCTTTACATATTTGGACAGTGAGGACAGAGCATCTAGGTACTGTGAGGACAAGGGTAGCAGGTAACAGCTGGGGACACACCCTCAATACTTGCATATACTCAAATTCCTTTCTCTTATTCAGACAGCTGAATGGATAGCCTGCCTGAAGACAGGATTCTTGAGTTGCATTTCCTGTATCCCCATGGTCTGTATATGAAATTCCACCATCTTCTAGCTTCCTGGTGTTGCAAATAGAAAGTCTGGTGCCACTGTGAGTCTTTTTGCTTTGTAAACAATGTGTTTCTTTGGCCTGAAAGCTTGAAAGAGTTTTCTCTTCAACCTGAGTTCATACATGTTACCAGGATATGCTTAGATGAGTATTTTCTTTTCTTTTCTTTTTTTTTGAATTGAAGTCTCGCTCTGTCACTCAGACTGGAGTGCAGTGGCCGCTCCCAGCCACCGCAGCCTCGACCTGCTGGGCTCCAGCGATCCTTCTGCCTCAGCCTTCCAAGTAGCTGGAACTACAGGCGTGTGCTACCACACCCGGTTAATTTTTTATTTATTGTAGAGATGAGGTCTCGCCAAGTTGCCCAGGCGGGTCTTGAACCCACGGGTTCAGGCAATCCACTCACCTCTGCCTCCCAAAGGAGTGGGATTATAGGTTGAGCCACCGAGCCCGACTAGATGAGTATTTTCTAAACAGTCTTACTTTTTCAATATGCAGACTCAAGTCTTTCTTCTTCAGGAAAATTTTCTTCTATATGTTCCATTATTCCCATAGTGGTAAGTCACAAGTGTTGTTCACCAAAGATGTCTAGCTTTCTTTCTTTCATCTGTACAGCACGACTGTACATCTGTACAGCATGGCTCTCTTAGAAGTTAAGGGTGGGTTTATGATTTGTGTTGGCTAATGAAATGAGCAAAAGTAGTGTATGGACACTCAGTGTGTGATTCCCCACATTACCTGCACTGCGGCAGTGACCAGGTAAGCAGGTGTTGTGACAGAGTCTCTGTCAGCTTGGGTCCTAGGTAACAATAGTGAGCAGAGTCCCCCCTCTCTACCTGCACTGCATGTTGCAGCAAGAGGAAGAAATAAATGTGGTGAGAGAAGCCACTGAGCTTATGGGACTGTTTGTTATAGTCCTAGTCTCTCTAGCCTGACACACCCTTCCTCTACTTTTTTCTCCATCTAGTATTTCTATTGCTTGTATGCCAATTATCTTAGGTCTATTATCTTTTCCCATAACTTCTCTTAGTATTTTCTCTGGAGTGCAGCCTTTCTTTTTTTCCCTTGAAACAGGGTCTCTCACTCTGTTGTCCAGGCTTGAGTGCAGTGGTATGATCATAGCTCACTGTAACCTCCTACTCTTTGGGTTCAAGCAATCCTCCCACCTCAGCCTCCCAAGTAGCTAGGACTATAGTCAGCTAATTTTTAAATTTTTTTGTAGAGATGGGGTCTTGCTATGTTGCCCAGGCTGACTTGCACTCCTGACCTCAAGTGATCCTCCCGTTTTGACCTCCCAAATCGCTGGGATTTCAGGCATAAGCCACCATGTCTGGCTTCTGGAGCTCAGCCTTCCTGACTCCTGGGCCTTGCCAGCCTGTCCCCTGCTTGACTCGGAGAGTAGGCAGTGGGAATCATAGAGCCCTAGCAGGTACAAGAAGCTGAAAACCTTAGTGTGAGTTTGAAACAAGTGTGTTCTAACCACTATCTTCAGAATCTTATCTGCTTGGATATTTGTATTCTGCTCTTTACATATACATACTTCTTTGTATCAATATCAATTGACATAGTTGTCATTTTCAATGTCTATTCCATCTTGATAATCTAATAAAATTTTGTCTAGTCATTTTCTTCTGTTGGGTGTTAGAATCCCCAATTTTTCCCCACTATAAAGATTCTGTCAATAGTGATCTCTATTCTCTACTCCAAGCATGGTATATTCCACCCCAAAATATTTTTGCTGTTTCTGCATTTTACACCACTGACTGGCGTGGAGGAAAGAGAATCAGACTAGGTATCAGAAGAAACAGGCTTTCCCAATCACTAGGCAGGGAGCCTTGTACAAGCTACTTGGTAGTATTAGAGTAGTGCCCTGCCTACTCCAGAACTGTTTTAAAGCTCAACCAAAGATGGATGTATGAGTGCTCTGTGCAGGATAAAGTGATGTGAAATACGGGATGGCCATTTTAGTGGCTGCATACAGTAAAGCTCAAATACACTGAGGTTTGCTGGGAAATCTGCCTATAAAAGGAAATTAATTAATTCTTCAGGCAAGAAAGTGAAAAATGAGTTGAACCTACAAAACGTATTTAGTGGATTCTAAGATGTCATCAGTTGTAAGAGGCATCATTATGAACCTCCAAAAGACTGGGGGAAAAGCTGCCTATTACTAATTTTAAGATGTGATTATATGTTACATCTTGATTTTAGAGCTGCTAAACTATGAAATGTGTGTGTCTCAGAATCAATGAACATATAAAAATACATATATGGATATCTAAAAAATTAGACAGACTGAATCCCAATCACAGACCCAATACATTTATTCCTCTTCATTTACTGCACACCAGAACAGGCTGAGTGAAGATATCCACAGCTGGGAAGAAAGAGAAGACCTGCATGGTGTGTGCAGGGAAGCAGGCCTGAGGACAGCAAACCCACCCTGCCACACAGCGAGTCCAGGTTGCAGTCCTGGTAGCTGGAGCCTCAGCAATAGCATTCCAGTCAGTGAAGACTGGGAAAAGCATCTGCCAGGAGCAGGAGCTACAGCCACTCCTCAGTCCTGTTCCCTTTGACCCTCTAATCCATTTCTTCCAGAAAGAGGCTCTGGAGGGGTTGCTAAGGAGGCACATGACAGGAGGCAGGGACAAGGACATGATGGTCTAATGACCTGAGCCCTAGCAGGTACAAGAAGCTGAAAACCTTAGTGTGAGTTTGAAACAAGTACCCAGGTACTGTCCAGGAAAGATGAATGTCAATTTATAATTCCTTGTCACCTGGCTACCATGCATGGACAAGTTTAGGGGCATCCAATTATGACTCAAAATGTGTGGATGTAGTCTCCAGGGAAACACCTGGTTTGTATTTTGGAGTGTCTTATTTAAAGGATGGACTAACCATTGAAAGAGGAAGATCCTCTCCCCTAAATCCAGTAACCCAAGGGTCAAGCCAAAACTTCTTCTATTTCTTAGATATTAAGGATTACCTACAAGCTAGGCAGCAAGACAGGTCTGACCAGGAAATGCCTACTTATTTAGATGAATATCATGTTCTCTTCTCTCATGGTTGCCCCACCTCCATTTCAACTCCTAACATACTATATACCTATACCCCTAGGATCTATATTCATAATCACTGCTGGTATAGACTTTTCAGTGTTTGGGCAATACTAGAGAACTCTCTTTTCCTTTTTTAAGAGTTGGGATCTTTTAAAAAGGCTCAAGTTAGACTTGAACTCTTAGGTTCAAGTGATCCTCTCCACCTCAGCCTCCCAAGTAGCTGGGATTACAGGCATATGTCACCTTGGCTGGTTTAGAGGATAATCTTCAAAATGGGCGAGAGCCGGGCACGGTGGCTTACGCCTGCAATCCCAGCACTTTGGGAGGCAGAGGCGAGAAGACTGCCTGAGCCCAGGGATTCAAAACCAGCCTGGACAACTTGGGGAGACCTCATCTCTACAATCAATCAAAAAATTAGCCAGGCATGGTGGTGCATACCTGTAGTTACAGCTACTTGGAAAGTTGGAGCAGAAGGATCACCTGAATCCAGCAGGTCAAGGTTACGGTAGCCGTGAGCCTGCCACTGCACTTCAGTCTGGACTACCGAGTGAGACTCTAAATCAAAAGAAAGGGGGGGGGCTGGGCCTGTTCCTCATTAAATCAGCAAGGATTGGAGCCAAGGACCACCTCCCCTCAGAAAAAATTAAAACAAAACAAAACAAAAGTGAACACATAGAACTGGCCTCTGGGCAAAACAGCAGTTATCACTCCCAGGGGATTTGTGGACCGGCTCTATATTACAACCGAAGAGAACACCACTTATTCCGTCCACGAACAGAACACCAGCCATGCGGCTAGGGCTGCACTCACAGCAGATGCCATCACAAGACTTTCCTGGAGAAACAGGATGGGGTCTATTACAGGTTTGCTTCTCCCCTAGATATAGACTCTTTTCCAAGTCCTAGGTCTTTATTGATGCAGTTAGAAATGCCAGCCTCCAGCCGGGCTTGGTGGCTCAGTCTGTAATCCCAGCGCTTTGGGAGGCTGAGGTGAGTGGATTGCCTGAGCCCGCGGGTTCGAGACCCGCCTGAGCAACTTGGTGAGACCTCATCTCATAAATCAAAAAATTAGCTGGGTGTGGTAGTACACGCCTGTAGTTCCAGCTACTTGGAAGGCTGAGGTGGAAGGATAGCCAGAGCCCAGCAGGTCGAGGCTGCAGTGGCCGGGAACGGTCACTGCACTCCAGTCTGGGCGGCAGAGTGAGACTCTAACTCAAAAAAAAAAAAAAAAAAAGAAATGCCAGCCTCCAACTAATATTCCTTTGTAGTATGTCTGTCTGTATGTGTGTGTGTGTTTGGAGATGTGGGCTGGAGGAGAAAAGGAGAGTTAGGGAAGGGAAAGGACAAGGAAGGGAAGTTTCACACAGAATTTGTACAGCACCAATAGTTTATTTCTGGGCCCCTAAAGGCATGGTCTAGCCCACCATCCACTCTACTGCCTGATAGTTTTTCACTGACAAGAAAATGCCGGAACACACTACCAGATCACGTTCAGCATAGTATCTGACTCACCAGCAAATGAATATGACACATCTACTGCTCATATGGAATAAAACCATTTGCCTTGTGCCATGTAACTTACATCTATTAATGCCGACAGCTCAGCCTTCATGTCACTGGAGGTCTGTTAGAAGGTTCCTTCCATGGCTCCCAATATATCCCCGGGGTGCAGAACACACGCTGCTATGTTCACTCCATAAAAACCATCAGTTCAGCCTTGGGCCCTGGCACACAGCCACACAGCAGGCTGGTTTCCTGCCCTAGACCCAGTCCTGGCCCCTTCCCATGGGGCACTCTCTGCTCAGTTACAGAAGCAGATGAAGGCAGGAACCCAGAGGACATTGTCCCATAGGTCACAACTATGTTTTGAAGTGGCATCTAGGCCAGGCGTGGTGGCTATGCCCATAACCACAGCACTCTGGGAGGCTAAGGCAGGAGAATTGCTTGAAGTCAGGAGTTCGAGACCAGTCTGGGTGACAGAGTGAGAACTCATCTTTATTTTAAAAAAAGGAGGGGAAGGCATCTACAGAGGAAGAAGCCAAAAGAGTAGAATGGGGTTGTTCTGAATGCTCAACAGCAGTGCAATGTGCAACCCTACCACAGGGAAGAATCAAGGCCAGAGGAGGCCTTCATGCTTCAGTCCTTCTCTGATCCAGGGCTACAGTGACCATAGAAAAAGAGATGAAAAGACTCTAGACAGCGATAGGGTCCTGACCAAGAGGTCAAAAGGAGTTTCCTAGAGTCTCTCCAGACATAAAGTATGGACTAAGAAGGACTATGAATTCTGAGCTCCCTAAAACAGTGAGTGACCCAACCAAGGCATTAAAGTGTGCTACTGTATTTTTTTTCTTCGCCTCTAGTTCAGACTATTTTAATCTGGTAGATGGGAATGGGAAGGGGAAAAGGGTGGAGGAGGAGACTCCAACATGGCAGCAGGAACACAGTGACACCTCATAAACCTTGAATCATGACACAAGTTTCAAGGCTAAAAAAGTCAATGATCCTCATAGTGGTAACAAGTAACCTGGCTAGCAAACAAAAGATTTGTGATTGATATAACATTAAAATTAAAATGTCAGGGGGCAAAATAATAAGCCAGTAAGTGGTTTCTGTATCAGATCTTACAAGCATAAATGTGAATGAAATGAGAGGACCACATAAACTGATGATTCCTTCTCCACTGTGACATTTTACCTTGAAGACTGTTTTTACATTGACTATGAATTCCCTCATTTCAAGTCAGCACATCAACTTTCCACAATATTGGCATCAGAAACATAAACATAGATAAATATAATTTATGGAAACATGTGGAAGAAAATCTAAAAAGTCAGCAGCCAGACAGAATGGAAAAACATAGATCTGGACTCAGAACTCCAGCATTTAAGAGTTGACTCTTTGACTCAAGAGTTATGTGGCCAGCCAGGCGTGGTGGCTCACACCTGTAATCCCAGCACTTTGGGATTTGAGGCAAGAGGATAGCCTGAGACCACGGGTTCAAGATCAGCCTGGGCAACATGGTGAGACCTCATCTCTACAAAAAACAAAAAAAAACAAAAAAAAAAACAGGCATGGTGGCACATGCATGTAGTTCCAGTTACTTGGAAGGCTGAGGTGGAAGGATTGCCTGAATCCAGCAGGTCGAGGCCACCATGACCATGAGCATGTCACTGCACTACAGCCTGGGTGACAGGTGACAGAGTGAGACTCCAACTCAAAAAAACAGGAATAATCTTACCAACCTAGCTATTACATGGGAACCTATGTATAAATAGCTATATAAACTTGTGGTAGGCAGAATAATGGCTCCTCACAGACATCCACACTCCAATCCCCAAATCTGTGAATGTTACCTTACATGGCAAAAAGAACTTTGCAGGTATGATGAAAGAAGGATCTTAAAATAGGGATATTATCTAGGTGGGCCCAATATAATCACAGGGCCTTTATCAGGAAGAAAGAGCGGGAGGATACAGATGCCCTGCTGCTGGCTTTGAAGACGGAAGAAGGGGCCATGAGACAAGGAAAGCAGGTGACCTTCACAAGATGGACAAAGCAAGGGAAAGGAATAGATTCTCTCCAGAGCCTCCAGAAGGAATGCAACCCTGCCAACAACTTGATTTTAGCCTAGTAAGAAGACCATTTCAGGTATCTTACCTCCAAAAATACAAGAAAAAAATTTGTGTTGTCAAATTTGTGTTAATCTCTTATAGCAGTAAATACAATATACAAAACATTACAGGAAAAATGGCTATTCTTCTAAAGGATCAAATTTAGGAGTAGTTGGGGCTCTCTGGCTCTGCTAAAAATTATGAAGCTGGGTGTCTTCATAATTCAGCACTGTTATAACAAAATATCACAGATTGGGTGACTTAAACAATAAACATTTCTTTCTCACAGCTCTGGAGACTAAGAAACCCAAGATCAAGGTGCTAGCAGATCCGATGTCTAGCGAGGGGACCCCTCTTCCTGATTTGCAGACAGCCACCTTGTTGTGTCTTACATGGTGGACAGAGAGCTCTAGTGGTTCTTCCTGTTCTTAAGAGAACAGTAGTCCCATCATGGGGGCTCCACTCTCATGACCTCATCTAAACCCAAACCACCTCCCGAAGGTCCTACCTCTGAATACCATCACATTGAGGATTAAGTTTCAACATGAATCTGGGGAGGAAGGGGGGCGTAAAATGAAACACAATCATTCCCTCTCTTGGGTTTCACCACTGAAAACTGTATAAACATTTGCCATACTCAAGTAGGATAAGCATCCAAATCAGTCTATCCATTCATATTTATTCTGGTAATAAAGTGGTAAGGAAACACAACAAAGCAATTTTTTGGTCAGTGAACTGACAACCTATTAGGGAAGAGGAGAGATGAGAAGGCCACAGAGCTCTCATTCTTGTCAGTGGCTGTCCAGTGTATCTCACTCATGGGTTCCTGACCTGGACACTCCTAGAATGGACTTCAGAGGGCCATCAGCCGCCTGAAATAATATGCCACGTTCTGAGTTAGGTATCTTTTTCTGGGGAATGGATCCAGAGATTTAAACTGTCAAGACTGGTTATATATTTATAACCCCAAAAGTTCAGAACCATTTGTATAACAGGAGAAAGATTATAGATAGAAATTTAAAAAGCATTATCATAGATATTTTGGTAATGGTCCTAACATTTGTGATTTACTTTTAGTAAGGGAGAAGAAAGGACTCTGAAGGAAGAAGAAGACTGAACCAGGCCCTCCTGGGCTCTATACTTCACAATCAGGGTCACTTAATATTTGCTAAAGCATACTCAAGGGCCATTTATAACAAGTTCCACTAAACACGTTTCCTCTGTACTGAGTCAGCACACATGAGCTATTCCCCACCTCACATAATGCTTTCTCAATCCCACCTACATCTCCAGCAACTGCCCCATTTATAATGAAGTATTTTGCAAAGAGTTGTCTCCAATGGCCGTCTTCACTTCCTCTCCTTCCAGTTCCTCTTGAGCCTGCTCCAATCCCTAAAACCACCTTTTTCAAGGTTGCTAATGTCCTCCACATGACAGCATTGTAAAGTCAATTCCCGAACATCAGCGGTCATGAGAAAGGTGACCCTCCTCCTCTGCTTGCCCAGGGCCATTGCTGCTACACTTGCTCTTCAGCCCCTCTCTGACACCTGCTGGTTTCTTCTCTTCTTAGACAAGTCACCTACAGCAGCCATCATTCTGGACCCCACCCCCATTACACTTTATTTTCTTCTCAGCACTCACCACCACCGCACCTGCTGCCCGTTGCCCCCATTACAATATAAGTTCCTTGAAGACAGAGTCTGCTTCTTTTACTGCTGTATCCCCAGAGCCTGTGTATGATAGGCTCTTGAAAATATCTGTTGGATGAATGAACATCGCACTTCACGGAAATGTGTGAAAAAGGCCCAGCTGTACAACCAGAAAGAGATAACAGATTAAGGGTATGTCTGCCTGTTGTTTAAGTCCCTCCCCAGCACAGGCTACCTTCTACCACTCCAGGTTCTAGCAACTGCCACACCACAGTGAGGGTTAAGTAGGGCAGTGAGGTAGGCGTGAGATAGAATGTCAGTTAGGAACCCACTGCGGTCATGCTGTTTCCTGCCCACCCCCTGGTTCCAATAAGGGGTGCAGATAACACTCATGTATGCAGAATGTGGGCACCCCTGCTGCCAGGCTGGGTTGTGCAGTGTCATGAAGGGATCTGCTTCGGTTGCCACCTGGCAGGCCTTAACAGTACTGGGGGCAGAAAAAAGGTCACCCCTTCCCCCATGCTAAATTAAGCCCTGCTGAGCGAGAACAGCCTCCAGTTTCTCATTCCTCCAACCAACAACCAGGAATAGTCAGGGCCTCTCCATCCACCCCCACCTGGAAGTGTTCATCTGGACGAGGAGCCAGCACTAGGTGACCTGGGTTTACTACCCCAAACAGGGGCTGACATGGGACCCAACAGCCACTACCTGCGCTTCAGCACTCTGATAAATTTCCTTTAAAAAAAACCCAACAACTTTTTATTATGGAAAATTTCAAACAAAAATAGAATATAATAACTTTCCAGATACTCATCACCCAGCTTCAACAATGACAAATCAGGGTCATTCCTGTCTCATTTTCCCCTGAGGTATCTGTCCATGTCTTGGTTAGCTGGGACAATCCTGGTTTAAGCTCATGGCCTTGGTGTAATGAATAGCTCCCTCTTTCAGTCTCAAACATGCCTGGGACTGAACAATAAATTATATGGTCATCTGATCTTCACCCCATCCACTCCCCTGCACCAGATTATTTTGAAGCAAATTCCACATGTAAGTCCACCCATAAATATTTCACATGACAGTAAAGACTGAAATACAGTTGCATACCCTTTAGACACCAAATGATGAAGCACCGTGCATGTTCCTCTCAAGGGGGCATTGGAATTGGAATGGTCACCAGACAGGCTCTGTGCGAGGTGCTTTGCACTATTACAAGACTCCCAGCATGTGGCATGACCCCAGCTTATGGATGGTGTGGCACACATGCAAAGCCCAAGGTGTACTTATGTCAGCCTGACTCCACTGCGTCACCTCCTTCTGTCACACCACGCTGCCTTCATACAGGACATCTGCAGTCATGTTCAATAGGATAGCATGAGTTTGAACAATTCAAAGTGAATGAATGCAAACCTCAAATCGACCCACAGAGAATAAAACCCTAATCTTTGATCTCTGCTTCCTGGGTGGTATCACTGCAAGATTCGAGGGTTAGGTTAGAAGCTAGGCCATTCTAAACAGCATACCTTCCTAACATTTATGGGAAAGTAGAGGGAGCAAAAGGATGCAATCATGTCTTCTGAGTCCTCAGAAGAGACGATCCCAGAAAGTTCACTGGTCCATGATCAGCAATCCCACTTCTGGGTATATTTCCTAGAGAAATTGTCACACAGACCAACGAGAAGACAGAACGAGGATGTTCACCACAGCGCTGTGTTGGTAGCAGATGATCCCCACAGGGAATGGGACAAGCGCCACACAGAGCATGTACACAATGAGATAGAATGCAGCAGACACAAGAAATGGATTAAATGTACACACAAAGTGGGTATGAAAACAATACTGTGAGAAAACAAGAAACAAAAGAATCCACAGCACCAAGCCATTTACGTAAGTTAAAAACACATGCACACAACTAAAATTCTAAATAAACGGATATATACACAAAACCATGTATGCACACAAAGCAACAATCCATGATACACCAATAAGAGAAAACACATCAAAAGCATTCACATGGCTGGCTATGAAGGGGAGGGGAATGGAGAACAGGAATAAAGGGAACACGTCAATGTATGATTGAAGAAAACCAAGACAGCAGCCTGGCCCAGACTTGTGATAGTGTGCCACATACAGAAGTGTCCTAACTCAACCCTGTGCACTGGAGGGAGGTCTAAAGGGGAAAAGAAAGAAAGAAAGAAAAAAAGCTCACTATTTTTTTTTTAAAAGCAAGAGGACAGAAAAGCTCCCACAGTGGGAGGGGACCCAAAGGGGTTGCCCAAAAGCTCACTATTAATAAAAACCAATAAACAATGAATGATGTAGGGGGAAAAAAGAAAAGGAAAAAAGCTTGGCCTCAATTTGTTTAATGCTTTCTTTCTCCCGATGGGTTGGGTGTGATCAGTGGTAGCACTGGGGGTCCATCAATGCACTAGAACAGTCGCCCCTTGTTGTAATGCCTCTCCTCGCAGTGAGGGTCTGGGATTGCTGGACACAGGGCCACCTGCTTCCAGCTGGGGGATCCATGTCATGGCTCTGTTTACATTTCTTACTTACAAAAGTAAATGGTTCGATGAGCTGATCTGCACCTAAAATTGCTTCCTGCTATAACACTCGACACTTGCACAGTGTGTGTGTGTGTGTGTGTGTGTGTGTGTGTGTGTTTCATGCAACATAGCAAATCCCATGTTCTAAACTGCTTTATTGCTCAATTTTGTGCCTATGCCACGGTCTCCAGTGGTGGACACAGACGGCTGACACCATTTTCTCCATGCTAGATACTTAACAGCATACAAGGCAGAAATCTCCTTCCTGAAGCTTAAACTCTGATAGGGAATCCAGACAAGTAAACAGGCCAGAGCACTACTTCATGATCAGTATTCATGAGAGGGACAGAACAAGGTACCAAGTGGAACTAGGAGTGGAGCCTGCAATGCAATTTTTGGGACCAGGGGACTAGGGTGGCGGTGACATCAGGAAAGGCTTCTTGTAAGAAGGGAAGTCCAAGTTGACAATAAAGGATAAACGAAAGTCAGCCAAGCAGATAAGGGAGACCCAGGTGCAAGAGTTGGGGAAAAGGGAGAAGACTCCAGGTCAAGAGGACAGCATGTGCAAAGGTCCTGGGGTAATGGAGAGACTGTTCTTTCAAAGAACTGGAAGAATACTGGTGTGACTGGATCAGAAAGGCAGCCATCTAAACAACTGAAGGGTGCAGTACCCTGTATTTTCCCCAAACGGCCTCAAGACTATTCCCAGTCGCATATGCACTTCCAGAACCTTGCTGCTCTTCAAGGGCTAGAGTCTATTTTCCCTCCTCCTGAATCTGGGTGGGCTTGGACTGTTTTGACCCAGGGTAAAGCCAAAATGTTGTAACTTGAGGCTAAGCCATACAAAGGATACAGCTGCTGCCTAGCTTCCTCTCAGGATCCGCGCCATTGGAAGCTAGTCACCATGTTGTGAGGAAGCCCAGACCACACGGAGAGGCCACCTGTCAGCATTCAGGCTGGTAGCCCTTGCTGAGGTCTCTGCCAAGAGCCAGACGTGTGAGTGAGTGAGCCATCAAAAGACATGTGTGCCCAACCTTCCAGTTTTCCACTGAGGCCTCAGACATCATGAGGCAGACACTAGAGACTTTTACTGTGCCCTATACAAATATAGTACCTGACCCCCAGAACCCAGGATTGTAATACATAGTTGTTGTATGTGACTGAGTTTTGGGGTATTTGGTTATGCAGCCCCAGAAAGTTTACTCACACAACAGAAATAATTGTAGCAAGGTGAAGGAAAGGTCTACAATGCTACACAACAAGATGGACGCTCTCAAAGACATAACTCCAAGTAAAGGAAGCAGATGCATGAGTACATACTGTTTGATCCTAGCTATTTAAAGAACCAAAACAGACAAGGCAAATCTATGCTGTTACAAGTCAGGAAAGTAGTTTCCAGTACAGGGGCCACGAGTGGGAAGAGAAACGGGGAGGGCTCTTCCAGCATGCCAGTTACATAGAGAGAGGTTTTCAGTTTGTGAAAATGCATCAAGATGTACATTTATAATGTAATATAAATACTTCTTTTCATATAGATTAAACTGCAATAAATAGGTTTCCTTTTTGAAAATGTTGATAGGTAGAGTGGCAAAAAAAATTTGTAAAAGCTAAAGAGGAAAGCAGGAATGAGACCCGATAGGGCCTTGGCAAGGTGCATTGAGTACATGGGCCATCGTTCCATAAATGCTACAGCAGAACTATCAAACAGTTCTGAGATGTCTTATATTTTAGAAATACCACTCTGGCCACAGTGCGGTACATGGATTAGGAGGGGTCTAAAAGCTTGCAGAGAAGTTAGGAGGTTGCTGCATTCAGGCTATGGGTGTTGTGAATGGAAAGGCAGGCCTGGGCTTTGCTGCCCCACTGCCCTGCCAAATATTAAGGTCCCTGTTATTGGGGCCCCGGGCTGGCTGCCCAATGGGCCATCTGGTAGACTCAGGATCCAGAAGGGACACCTGGTCGACCCGACTCTGAACAATTATTTATCTTGATTACTGAGTATTTTGGCATCCCCTTATATTTTGTGCCTGGCCCTGGCAGAGAGTATGTGGATTAAAAAGATCTTTAGTTGAGCTCGGTGGCTCAGCCTGTAATCCTAGCACTTTGGGAGGCCAAGGTGAGTGGATTGCCTGAGCCTGCAGGTTCAAGACCCACCTGGGCAACTTGGTGAGACCTCATCTCTACAATAAATAAAAAATTAGCCGGGTGTGGTAGCATGCGCCTGTAGTTCCACCTATTTGGAAGGCTGAGGCGGAAGGATCACCGGAGCCCAGCAGGTCGAGGTTGCAGTGGCCGGGAGCGGCCACTGCACTCTAGTCTAGGTGACAGAGTGACACTCCAACTCAAAAAAAAAAAAAAAAGATCTTTAAAGTATTCACTCTCTTTGACTTATTATTAGCTTAGAAGTCAGAGAAATGGGAGTGCAGAAGTAATTAACAATGATGTTCAAGTGCCTGGGTTAGGCAACTGAGTAAAAGGTGGTTTTCACAGAGATATGAAGCCCAGGAGCAGGATGGGTTGCTGGAAAGGGAGCAAGGGTGAAGATGATGGCTGTTTTGGACATACCAGGATCCAGGAATCTGAGAGACATGTAAGTGGAGATAGCTGGTTTATCTTGTATAAGGAGCAGAAGCCTAGAGGGAAGATCTGGACTGGAGACAAGGATTAGGCTACAAACAGTTTAAAAAAAAAAAAAAAGCCACATGAGCAGATGAGGCCACTCCAGAAGAATGCACAAGGACCCAATTTTGAGCCCTGGAGGAAACTAACATTTAACAGACCACACTTAAACACCTGGGCAAAGATGGTGGATACAGGAACTAGAAGAGAATTGTGAAGAATAATATTTACAGGACATAGCCCTGGGGGCCAGAGGGGAAAACTCCAACACAAAAGATGTTCCTAAACAGTAGAAGTCTATGTGCAAAACAACTCTTCTTGCCTGCCTTTTTTCTTCCTTCCAAAAAGGCAATAGTGCTACTAAAAGACTACTTCCTAACTTTCAGATACAGTATTTAAGATGCTGAGCCAATTAACCCTGAGCCAATTAGCCCCTCTGGCTAAAGAGCAGCAGAAAATACCATTTTTCTGACTTTCTGGGGTCTCTTTGGTGTTCCTTAAACATCAGTCAGTTCACTAGTAAGAGAAAGCACATGAAAGCAGTCACGAGGCTGGCTATGGAGGGAAGGGGAATGGAGTGAAGTCAAGGAGGCAGGAGTGGACCCTCATATTTCTGAGCACACTCAGAAGAATTGGTTGCAGGGGTCTCAGCCCATTTGAGGGAAAAGCTTGGACAAGTAAAGGAATAGACACAGGGTGAAAAGGGAAGTGTGTCCTCTGGCTTCAGCCACAAGGGTCAGAATACTAGCTTGGATTAGAGTGACAACATTTTGTAGGCTAGACGGAGTGGGCTGCATGGCTGCAGAATTGACCAGGGAGAGTTCCACCCAGCCCAGCCCCAGGCTGGGGAAGTCTTCCTCTGAGGGTCCTGAAATATAGCAAGATCACCAGATCTGCAACTTTTTGGACTGACAAATATTTGAGATTGGCTTCAATACGTAAAACCAAGCAACTAGACAACTGGTAGAAAAGGAAGGGCGTGTATGGATTGGACCCTACTCGGTCTCTTGACTAAGGGACTGGCCACACCAGAGCAACTGCTTCACAGCCTGCCCCCCATACAGACTGAGACCTGGTATGGCTGGCAGGTACCTTCTTCCCATTCCTGGGGATGGTATAGCTGGAGGAATCTCTTCCCAACCACTGAAGCATATTATGAATTCCCACTTCTACCTGCTGTCCTTCCCTGCAAAGCACTGTCCCAGTACACTGTACACTCTGGGAACAGACACCAACTCTTAGCTCTAGGCTTTGAGATCTGTTTATCGACACCTTCCCATGTACAAAAGGTTTTTATTTTTAAAGTATTCTTCAGAACTAAAATATTTATATAAGACTTTTAAAAAAAACATAAATGAGATCATGTCATCTATATTATTACTATTATTATTTTTTATTTTGGAGTTGGAGTCTCACTCTGTTGTCCAGGCTGAGTGCAGTGGCATGCTCTTGACCACCGCAGCCTCGACCTGCTGGGCTCAGGCGATCCTTCTGCCTCAGCCTTCCAAGTAGCCGGAACTACAGGCATGTGCTACCACACCCAACCAATTTTTTGATTTATTGTAGAGATGAGATCTCACCATGTTGCCCAGGCTGATTTCGAACCCGCGGGCTCAGACAATCCTCTCACCCTGGACTCTCAAAGTGCTGGGATTATAGGCTTGAGCCACCATACCCGGCCATCTATATTACTTTGAAATCTGCTTTCGTTCTTTTTTTTTTGAGTTGGAGTTTCACTCTGTTGCCCAGACTGGAGTGCAGTGGCCGCTCCCGGCCACCGCAGCCTCGACTTGCTGGGCTCCGGCGATCCTTCCGCCTCAGCCTTCCGAGTAGCTGGAATTACAGGCGTGCGCTACCACGCCCGGTTGATTTTTTGATTTATTGTAGAGATGAGGTCTCGCTGCCCAGGCGGGTCTCGAATCCGCGGGCTCAGGCAATCCACTCACCTCAGCCTCCCAAAGGCGTGGGATTACAGGCTGAGCCACCGAGCCTGGCTGAAATCTTTCTTACATTTAAAAATATTTTTATTTTCATGGAAATAATCTGCCTCCTTTTTTTTTTTCTCAGTTGGAGTCTCACTCTTTTGCCCAGGCTGCAGTACAGTGGCACACTCATGGCCACCACAGCCTCAACCTACTGGGCTCGGGTGATCCTTCTGCCTTGGCCTTCCAAGTAGCTGGAACTAAAGCAATGAGCCACCACAACTGGCTAATTTTTTTTTTTTTTTGAGTTGGAATCTCACTCTGTCGCCCAGACTGGAGTGCAGTGGCCGCTTCCGGCCACCACAACCTCCACCTGCTGGGCTCCGGCTATCCTTCCACCTCAGCCTTCCAAGTAGCCGGAATTACAGGCATGTGCTACCACGCCCGGCTGTTTTTTTGATTTATTGTAGAGATGAGGTCTCGCTGCCCAAGCGGGTCTCAAACCCGCGGGCTCAGGCAATCCACTCACCTCAGCCTCCCAAAGGCGCGGGATTACAGGCTGAGCCACTGAGCCCGGCTGCTAATTTTTTTATTTATTGCAGAGATGAGGTCTCGCCATGTTGCCCAGGCTGATCTCGAACATGTGGGCTCAGGCAATCCTCTCACTTCAATCTCCCAAAGTGCTGAGATTAAGAGAGGAGGCAGGTGGGGCGCAGTGGTGCACACCTATAATCCCAGCACTTTGGGGGGCCAAAGTGAGAGGATTGCCTGAGCCCACAGGTTCGAGACCAGGTTGGGCAACTTAGTGAGAACCCATCTCTAAATAAATTTTAAAAAATAGTTAGGCATGGTGGTGTGTGCCTATAGTTCCAACTACTTAGGAGGCTGAGGCAGAAGGATTGTCTGAGGCCAGCAGGTCGAGGCTGTGGTGGCTATGAGCATGCTGCTGCACTCAAGCCTGGGCAACAGAGTGAGACTCCAACATAAAAATTAAAAAAAGAAATGACTTTATGGTATCCTCTTGTACAGAGATATAATTTATTTAGGTAATTTCCTACAGATACACAAGTAGGTTGTCTCCAGCCTTTTAGTATTAAAAACAACACAAACTGGGCTCGGTGGCTCTGCCTGTAATCCCACGCCTTTGGGAGGCCGAGGTTAGTGGATTACCTGAGCCCGCAGGTTCCAGACCCGCCTGGGCAACTTGGCAAGACTTCATCTCTATAATAAATCAAAAATTAGCTGGGCGTGGTAGCACACGCCTGTAGTTCCAGCTACTTGGAAGGCTGAGGCGGAAGGATCGCCAGAGCCCTCAAAGAAAAAAACAACACCATAATTAGTGTCTTGGGTGTTTGTCCAGTTTCATCCTTTGGTAAATTTCACAAAGTAAAACTACTTAGTTAAGACACCGATATTTATAGTAACAACAATGACAAACTATGACAGTAATTCATTCACAGAAGGATGGAAGGAAGGAAGGAAGGAAGGAAGGAGGGAAGGAAGGAAGGAAGGAAGGAAGGAAAATAAAGCTGCATTAAAAGGCACAAGGGAAAAAGTAAAAGCTTCACCAGGTGAAGTGGAGACCAAAGGGAGGCCCAAACTTTACCTCTGTATGTGACCACTATGTAACTAATCCGAATTGTACCCTACACCTTGAAAATAAAAAAATTTAAAAAGTAAAAGCTTCTCTCCCACTTCATCCCAGGTCTCTGCTCTACCTCCCTAGAGGTCAGTACTGATCACTGTGTCTTGTGTGTCCCAGGAAGCTGACATAGGCACCTTCCTATCTCCTCCTTTGCTAGATCTTTACTGGAGTCCATGTTTTTCTCTTTCTTGGTTTACTCCATTCATTAGGAGGGAGACCATCATCCATTGGCTTCCTGAGAAACAGCAAGTTTTTCAAGCCCTTGCAACCTTTAATCTACCCTCATGTGTCTGCGGTTTGGGGCTGGCTGACTGGTGGTTTCACTGCAGAGTGATGGGACCACCTTCCTTTTATCCTCCAGTGGCAGGGGATGATTTAGTCACACTCTGCAGTTCATAGCGCACTGGTCTGGGCAAGGACTTTTCTCTAGCTTGTTTCCTTTCAATCCCAAGGGTCATCCCTGTGTATACACACACACCATACATGATGGCAGTGGTGGGGGTAATGTCTGGATCAAGAGAAATGAAAGAAACATGACAGTCAAATGTAATGTACAAGCCTTGACTTGACCAGATCTTGGTTCAATAAAGCCATCTAAAGAAAAAATTTTTGGTATCTCTAAGGTCAAACATCCCTCAATGTAGAATCTTCTTAAGGTTTGAGCAGACAGGGAACAGAATTATGACTAGAAAGAGGATTTATGAGTTCTCCCAACATACTAAAACAGAAGACCCCTCTAAAAAGGAATCAACTCCCTGTCCCATGTCCTTATAGAACTTGATCTCTGCCAGTATTATGGTAGTCAGAACCATGTGTCTTGCATATTTTTTGTGCATGTTTTCATCTCCCACAGTAGAGTGTTCCTGAGGGCAATGAGATTAGATTCAATATGTAAAACCAACCAACTAGACAACTGGTAGTCTAATATATATCTAATGTATTTCTGTACTTGCTACAGTGACTTATAATAGCAGGTGTTTAATAATGTTCACAGCTGGGCTCAGTGGCTCAGCCTGTAATCCCAGCACTTTGGGAGGCCGAGGCGAGTGGATTGCTGAGTCCATGGGTTCAAGACCTGCCCAGGCAACTTGGTGAGACCTTGTCCCTACAGTAAATCAAAAACTAGCCGGGCATGGTAGCGCGCGCCTATAGTTCCAGCTACTTGGAAGGCTGAGACGGAAGGATCGCCGGAGCCCAGCAGGTAGAAGCTGTGGTGGCCGAGAGCGTGCCACTGGACTCCAGTCTGGGTGACAGAGTGAGACTCCAACTCAAAAAAAAAAAAAAGTTCACAACATTACTGTTCAGTAAACAATAAACAACATTCAAACGTTCAATAAAATGTGTTGAGTGAGGAAAAGTACTTTGGGGATAAATAGAGAAGACTGAATATTGACTGAATAATAGACAATATTATGGAATTACTGTTAATTTTTTTTTTTGAGTTGGAGTCTCACTCTGCCCAGGCTGGAGTACAATGGCACACTCATGGCCACCTCAGTGCCGACCTGCTGGGCTCCAGCGATCCTTCCGCCTCAGCCTTCCAAGTAGCTGGAACTACAGGCATGCACTACCATATGTGACTAATTTTTGATTTATTATAGAGACGAGGTCTCGCCAAGTTGCCCAGGCTGGTCTTGAACCTGCGGGCTCAGGCAATTCACTCGTCTCGGCCTCTCAAAGCGTTGGGATTACAGGCTGAGCCACTGAGCCTGGCCTACTGTTAATTTTTTAGTGTGTCCGTTATACTGTGATTCTGTAAGAAAGTTCTTTTTCTGAGGAAATACCTATATGTAGTGGTATATACAGATAAAATATCACAATGTTTGCAACTTATTTCAAATGGCTTATCAAAAAAAGAAAGAAAATATATAAACATGTACACATATATAAAGCAAATACAGGCCAGGTTTGGTGGCTCAGCCTGTAATCCCAGCATTTTGGGAAGCCGAGGTGATTGGATTGCCTGAGCCCGCGGGTTCCAGACCCGCCCAGGCAACTTGGCGAGCCCTCATCTCTACAATAAATAAAAAACTAGCCGGGCGTGGTAGCACACGCCTGTAGTTCCAGCTACTTGGAAGGCTGAGGTGGAAGGATCACCAGAGTCCAGCAGGTCCAGGCTGCAGTGGCTGAGAGCAGCCACTGCACTCCAGTCTGGGTGACAGAGTGAGAATTCAAATCAAAAAATAAAAATAAAATAAAATAAAGCAAATACAGTAAAATATCAAAAATGTTGAGTTCAGTTGGTGGACATATAGGTGCCTGTTATACTATTTAAAATTTTTTTCTGAATGTTTGAAAGTTTTAAAAATAGATTTTAAAAAGCTGCAGTGAGTTGTATGATATACACATTCAACAGAATAAATAATGATTACAAACAGCCTCACCTCAGCTCAAGTTTTGCTGCCACTGGGTTAAGAAAAAAATGTTTGAGCCTAGGCAACATAGTGAGACCTTGTCTTTATAAAAATTATTAAAAATAGCTGTGTGTGGTGGTGTGTACCTGTAGTCTCACCTACCCAGGAGGCTGAGGCAGAAGGATCACCTGAAGGGGAGTGGGGGGAAGAAGGAGGGAAGGAAAGAGAAAAAGAATTTGGCTTTCAGAGCTTTCTGGATTTCAGATTTGTAGATAAGAAATGTTAATTTTGTGGTGTCACTTAGGTCTTCAACCCATCTAGTATCTACCATTGTGTGTGATATTACATGGAAATCCAGTTTATGTTTTTCCATCTAATAAGTCAATTCTCTCAACATTATCTATTAAGCAATCTATCCTTTTTCCATTGATTTATGATATGCCTTTATAGCATATTAAGTGCCCATATGTATATGAGATTCCTCTGAAATTATTCTTTTTGGGGGAGGGAGGAGAGGGGTCAAAGTCTTGCTATGTCACCCAGGCTGGAGTGCAGTGGCATGATCATGGCTTACCGTAGCCTAGACTTCCTGGGAGACTTCTGCCACAGCCCCCCAAATAGCTGGGACTACAAGTGCACGCCACCATGCCTGGCTTTTTCTTCTTATTATTATTATATTACAAAAATAGTTTATTTAGGAAGTAAATTAGAAAGGGAGAGAAGAGGATCTCCTCCCTAAGGAAGGGGAGGGGACCAAATCTCGGAAGCATGGCAGTCATAGCTCAAAGAGACACATGGCCAGATGAGTTTTAGCAAAGCAATGACCTATTTTTTAAACTTTTTGTAGAGACAAGGTCTCAGTATGTTACCCAATCTGGTCCTGAACTTCTGGGTTCAAGCAGTCGTCCCATCTTGGCCTCTCAAAGTGCTAGAATGCCGGGTTCGGTGGCTCAGCCTATAATCCCACGCTTTGGGAGGCTGAGGTGAGTGGATTGCCTGAGCCCGCGGGTTCGAGAC
>NW_007253835.1:584086-587178 GCF_000164805.1 Carlito syrichta | reverse complement strand
ATTTATTGTAGAGATGAGGTCTCGCCAAGTTGCACAGGCGGATCTCGAACCCGCGGGCTCAGGCAATCCACTCACCTCGGCCTCCCAAAGCACTGGGATTATAGGCTGAGCCAGTGAGCCCAGTTTGCTATTCATTCTTGCTAGTCAACTGCTACTTCAAACCAGATTGGAGACAATGCCAAAGGGAAAGCTGGTGTGCCACATTCCAGCTGGTGTGTCAAACTCCACGCAACTGCTCCCCAAAGTCTGGAGTCTGTCAGGAACCCACACCCAGACCCAGAGGGCCTCTATACAGCTCCAGGAGGTCAGCACTCATTCTCCAACAACAAATTCAACCTGGGAACCAAGGGAGGAGTACAATGGGAGGGTCTTTCTCCTTATTCTGCTCCTTTCAAATCAGAAACTTCCATTGAAATACCACAATAAGGCTGGACGCGGTGGCTCAAGTCTCTAATCCCAGCACTTTGGAAGGCGAGAGGATTGCCTGGGCTCAGGGGTTTGAGAATAGCCTGAGAAACATGGCAAGACCTCATCTCTACAATAAATCAAAAAATTAGCTGGGCATCATGGCACATGCCTGTGATTCCAGCTACTTGGAAGGCTGAGGCGGAAGGATCACCTGAGCCCAGCAGATGGAGGCTGTAGTGGCTGTGAGTGTGCCACTGCACTCCAGCTTGGGTGACAGAGTGAGACTCCAACTCAAAAAAATTTTTTAAAAATTAGAAATATCAGCCGGGCTCAGTGGCTCAGCCTGTAACCCCGCGCCTTTGGGAGGCTGAGGTGAGTGGATTGCCTGAGCCTGCGGGTTCGAGACCCACCTGGGCAGCGAGACCTCATCTCTACAATAAATCAAAAAATCAGCCGGGCGTGGTAGCGCACGCCTGTAATTCCGGCTACTCGGAAGGCTGAGGTAGAAGCATCGCTGGAGCCCAGCAGGTCGAGGCTGCGGTGGCCGGGAGCGGCCACTGCACTCCAGTCTGGGCGACAGAGTGAGACTCCAACTCAAAAAAAAAAAATTAGAATTCTGAGTGGGACTGTACTTGTAGCAGACTATATTCCCAAAGATAGCTGCACCAATGTATATCTCATCCCACATGACCTTTGCATAATGGGATACTAACATTCCTCTATTGAGAGATGAGGTCTATGTTTCCTTATACCTTGAGTGACCTTCACAACTGTCTCAACCAACAGAATGTGGCAGAGGTGATGCTGTGTGGCTTCCAAGGTGAAGTCAAAAAGGTGATATGGCTTCTACCTCATTCCCTCTTGGAACGAGGGCCTTGGGAGCCCCACATCGACATGTAATTAGTGCAGCTACCCTGAAGGCACCACGCTGGAGAGATCACAGAGAAAACTTACATAGAAATAGAGGTGCCGGAAGAGTTGCAGCTGTCTCAGCCCCCAATTGCTTGAGTCTGCCCAGACCAGACACCAGCCATGTGAGTGAAAAGCCTTTGAGATGGTCTCAGTCACAGCTACCATCTGACTGCAACCTCATGAGAGGCTTCGAATGCCAGAAATGCCTGGCCAAGCTGCTCCCAAATTCTTACCTCACAAAAACTGTGAGAGATAATGATTATTATTGTTTTAAGCTATTAAGCTTTTGGGTAATTTATTACCCCACAGTTACTGGAATAGCAATGAGTTTATAAATCAATGTAAAAGAAAGATTATCATCTTTGTAATATTAGATCTTATGTAATAATACAGAATGTCTTTCCATTTATTTGCATCTCCCAACTTTATAGTTTCTTCTGCTATTATTCATTTCTTATATTTCTAGTTGATTATTGCTGTCATAGAATGATGCAATTTGATTTGATAGATTTATCTTGTATCTGGTGTATCAAGTGAAAATAAGAAGTGTTATCTCTCCCCTTTTAATTCCTACATTTCTTCCACAATCATGTTTAACAAAGTTTCTTTCACTGAATATGTTTGCTGCAGATTTTTGGTATAGGATTTCTATCAAATTAAGAGTTACTCTTATAATTTTACTGAGAATTTTAAACAATTTAATTTTAAGATGGTATTGAACTCATCAAATGTATATTCTGTATCAACTGAGATAGTCATGTTTTCCCCTCCATTTGGTCTCTGATATTGAACCATTCTTGTATTTTGGGGGAAAATAGTACTTGTGATGTTTATAACCTCAATACCCTTGGGTCGGTTAGCTGACACCTCATTTGGAATTTCTAGAATAAAAGTGCTAAGCAACTTGTTAATTTGTGATTCAAAATTAGTATCTGTAGATCTTTTTTCTGTAGTATGCAGTATCTTCAAAGAAAGTTCTTCCAAACTCTTTTCTCTACCCCTGGACTTGCAGAACAGAATGGGAAAGATGTCTGGAGCCTAGCTATATAGTACAGATGCTCTCCTGACCCAGCTGCCTGTGGTCTGGCATCTCACCCCTGCCTTCCCTTTCTAGGTGCTTAGCCAAATCCATTAAACTGCTAGGTCTCCAGAGGAGCCCTCCCAAGAGCTGCAGGGCTGGGAAGGAGAGTTACCTGACAGTGGAGAAAAAGCAGTGGCTTCATTACACAGACCGTCAAACAATCCTTTTGTTTCTAAGACTAATGGTGTTCTAACTAATTATGTGTGGGGACTGGCCAGGTGTGGTGGCTCATGCCTATAATTCCAGATCTTTGAGAGGCAGAGGCAAGAGGATTGCCTGAGCCTGCAGGTTTGAGACCAGCCTGGACAACATGGCGAGACCTTGTCTCTACAATAAATAAAAAAATTAGTTGGGTGTGCTGGTGCACGCCTGTAGTTCCAGCTACTTGGAAGGCTAAGGAGGAAGGATCACCAGAGCACAGAAGGTCAAGGCTGCGGTGGCTGTGAGCAAGCGTGCCACTGCACTCTGACCTGGGTGACAGAGTGAGACTCTGACTCAAAAAAAATAAAAATAAAAAAATAATGTGTAGGATGTCCATATGAGGGGCTATTAGCAGCCACCAAAAGGGTAAAACATCCATATACTAATTTTTCCACAAATGGAATTTGTTTTTTAAAAAGCAAGTTGCAGGCCGGGCTTGGTGGCTCAGCCTGTAATCCCAGCGCTTTGGGAGGCCGAGGTGAGCGGATTG